>NW_009202855.1:0-28023 GCF_000690835.1 Fulmarus glacialis | reverse complement strand
TGCATGCAAAAATACCCAGATCTTTACCCTCAAGAGGATGAAAATGAAGAAAAAGAGAAGTCAAGCAAAGATTTGGAAGCTAGTCCTATGGAGGCTTCTGCTGCCAAAGAAGAGAAGGGATCTAGCTAATGAAGATGCAAGGAGGCTGTTGTCTCCATTTCTCATTTTCAGAGACATGGACTTTTGCAGTATGTCTGTCTTCTGAGTCGTCAAGAAATGTTTCACCACTCTGTCATAGTAAATAATTTATTGCCAAAGGAGAAATCTCACTGCAAAAAGAACAAGTATGTGTATTGTGTAACCTGCTATCAGACACAGTTAATATTTTAACAGCTGTTTTTTACCCTCAAGTTCTCCTTGAGTTCTGACTTGAATAATGTCTTTAAATATATATATCTTTCAACTAAAATTCCACTAGCACACCAGGTCTGTTTTCATTTCAGTATGTTCTGATCAATAGCTGCTCTTTTTTAATGTATTCTGTTCTATTAATAGAAATGGCATTAAATGATTGTTTTTCCTCAAAGATTTTTTTTTTTTTGCCAGAGTGATAGAGGACATTGAAAATGGCCTAAATCTAGAATTTGTAAAATAATTTCAAATGGTCTTGTTAGATTATGGTTGCATTTTAGTACCAGCAATCAGGTAAAGACTGCCAGAAAAATGTTGAAATGTGTACCTCCTTTCATTTCATTTACTTATTGTGATGGCTTTTGCATTTTTAAAATCGGTGTGTTGTACAACCGTTGATAAAGATGAATGGAAAGAATGTTGGTCACTGGCTTTATTTTTGCTCTGAAACCACAGTTTTTGGGTTCCTTTAGTTAGTACCTGCTCCTTCAGTGTATAGACAGGCTCTTGTAAAATACTTTGAGAATACAATGAAAATGTTACCTGGTGTAATGATCTCAAAACAGATACTGTGACTTAAGTGCATATTAAAAAGCAAAAACTTTTTACCTTCATTGAAAGCTCCTGTTTCTCTGTGGCTTAGTTTTTTGTTAACACTGCTTGGATTTGAGATACTCTTCTGCGTTGTAAGCAGACTTTGAATCAATTTGTGGGTTGTGAAGATCAGTTGCTCCAGCTTGTGAGATTTTTATTCTTGTCCCTTTCTTTTCTCCCCAGCCCCAGGCAGGAAGGCATAAAAAAATGTAAAGCATTTTCAGTAACTGTAGTAGACTGTGGATCATGAACCAGCACTACAGAGGACCTGAACAATTATTAAAATATTTGAAAATTACTTTAGAGGTGCAAATAATTTAATAGTAATTCACTATAGTTTAATACCTGTGGATAAGGGAATGCTACATTGTTTTTCTTTCCTAACAAAATGTAGGCTGTGGGAATTGTATTACAAAACAAATTGTACCTGTGGCTTCAGTAGCTGTTTGTTGCAGGGTTGTTTGGTTTTTTCCCTCTCCTTATGTGTTGGTTAACTTAACCAAAGCATAAACCGTTGTAGTGGCAACAATGCATCCCAGTAAGTCTAGTAATGTTTAAACACTTGCCTGTCTCTGTGGGCAGCAGTCTTGAGTGCTCAGCAACATTGCTTCCATATAATGTTTTGGTATTTTGTTGTTTGCATAAGTTATTTCAGTGTTAGTGATGATGCTTCTGAATTTTGAGGGGAATTTCTGTTAAATTTTACAGTGTGTTTGAGCTGTTTATATTTCAGTACAGCTGTTGGATCCTCAAAAAAAAAAAAAGTAGGCAGTTAAGGCTTACAACTATTCACTACTCGGTTCTGAGGACATGGATAGCAGGTACTCTCAGCATCTCTGCTTTTAAAATAAACAAAGTGCGACAGAGCTTCTCAGTGTGACTCTTTCAGGTGTAGGAAGACAACTGCCAAGTTAACCTGAGTAAATGGGCACAAAAGCAGCAGTGATAAACCTTGGCACTTGGGCAATTGGACCATGAAAATGAAATCTTAGGCAATCAGATAAACACCGGGCACCAAATTAAAAAAAAAAAAAAAATCACATGCACCCAAGCTTTTGGTTGTTCAAATGGAAATCCAGTGCGTTATTTGTGAAGAAGCAAGAGCTGTATGTGAAGGGATGCTCTGTTCTAAGAACAGTTTGCCTCCTATCTTTTTCTTCTGTGCTTTTCTTTCCCACGTTGCCTCAATGCTCTACAGGTTTTGGATTTATCCTCTGTAACAGTATTTATAGCATCTGTGTACGGAACTTAAAATGCAAGAATCCTGGTCCTGTAGTAGCTAGGGACCTGAACCTAGTGCTGACAGAGGGAACTTGCAGCATATTTGAAGGTGTTTGAAGGTTTAGGATGGAGTTGCTTCTTTCTGACTCTGCTGTGGCTTGGCAACCTGTTGTGCTAGATCCAGTACAAATATGGAATATGCGTAAGGGCCTTTCATCAGAAACTGTGAAAAACACTATGTAATGTGTTTGAGGTGTTTTGAGAAAGGAAGTCATAGCTCTAATCTTAAAGAGGTCTTTGTGGAAATGACCACTTTCTTTTCCTCCTATCCTTGTCAAATTAGAAACTAGCATTAACTGTCATCACTTCACTGCATTTGCGTTCTGGATAATCCCTTAAAAGTGGAAGTGATGTAACTTGGACTGAAAAAAAAAAGAAAAATCAAGTCTCTCATTCTCCTCACCTACTCTTTTTTTTTTTTCTTTTCTTCTTCTCCCCCCCCACCCCCTTCTGCTCCTGCTGTGAGTGCTAGCCTGTTCTATTTTTGACTGTTGTTTTTTCTTTTTTTTTCTCCACCATTAAAAACTTAAAATAGTAATAAAGATTTGCTTGACAAGGAGTTAGGGCTGTATGTTGAGACACAGAATCCAGTCCCTCCTGTTTTCTGGTTTAGTTCTTAGAGTACATTTCCTGCCATGGAATTTGTATTTTGCGGCGTTAAGAGAAGTAAAATGCAGTCAGACTTCCTTCTGGATTTCAAGTTTGTGACAACCATATAGTATAGCTTGCACTTCAATGAAAGTTTAGGCGTTGGAAGGTGGATCAATAGTAAATACATATTGACACTTCCTTGGACCCATGAAAGTAAAGAAAGAGAAGCTATTTGAAAGTATTACAGAATTTAAATGGAGATTTCCTTTCCATCTCTAGTAGTAGACTTGTTTTTAACTCTAGGTGAATGGGGAAAAAATAAATTTTCTGGAATTTCTTTTTTTTGCTGTGTAAACTAATACAGTTGTTTATGTATAGATAATGTAACTCTTTGTTTCTATTATGTTGCCCAACATTGCTTTGTTTACATGATTTTCCTCTTACAGTTGCATGCTCCCATTTTAAATCTAAAATCAATCGGTGGTTATTTTAGTACGTAATAAAGATGACAAAATCATCCCTGGCAAGATGTGGCAAGCTTGTGAAATAAGCAGATGATAAGTTGCATTTTTATTGTCTGGATACAAAACTTAGAGCTGCATGTTGCAGTCTTGTTCTAATGTGTTTCTTATTTTCTGCATAAATATTGTCTTGGTTCTCTATCTGCCATCAGTGAGCTACTGATTCTTGGGGGAACAGGGAATAGTACATTCAAATGTTTTTCAGAAACTGCTTGCATGGAGTCATTTTGTAATGATTTTATGTATGGTGTGTGCATGGTGCTTTTGTATGTCAAGTCAAAAATAGTCATCGGTGGGGAGAAGGAAACTTTCATTATGAAATTACTGCTCTTTATTTAATTCTATGCCTTTTAGTTTATCTCTATCCTATAAAAACTGATGTGCTGAATATGATTGTTTTTTAGAGTTTAGCTAAAAGGAACTGTTAACAAGGTATGAAGCACTTCTAGATGTAATAGAATATGTTTTTAATACAAATTACTTAGCCCGAACAGTTACATGCAGATATAATCCCAGTTGGATTTTATCCATTTAGGTTTTTAGAATAAAAACAGGTGGTTTTAATTGTATTGCTCCTACAGACTTTTATCATTGCTTCTAAAATACTGCCTTGTACAATATTACTATGTAATACTTCAGTTTTCCAGTTTTAATCATTCTTCTTCAGTTGTTGCACACCCTTGTAATTCTGGAGTTAATGCAGTGGTGAAACAAGCCATAGTTTTGAAGGCTGGGTAGGACTGTTATCAACTGGCTGGAATCCCTGCGTGATGCAGGCCACAAATTCATATATAACTTGTGATAACTTGCTTGTTAGGATGGGGTTGTTCCTGCAATCAACTTAAACTTGAATCAGTGGAGAATGTATCACATCTCCTGATGAGAATAAAGATCGCCTATAAAACTTGTCTGTTATAGGTGAATGTTTTAACATAAAATATATTCTAAAATATAATTAACTACTGAAAAGTGGTTAAAATTAGATAAAATTGCATTTTCAGGATGTGTTTAAAAGCTACTCATTAATTTTTTTCTGTTTTTCTCCGCAGTACAGCCTACCTGCATTTCAAAGACCTAACTTTAATTTGTATTAGCAACTTTCCTAGAGAGATGACCTTGCTTCGGCTGCGAAAATGGCCTTTTTTTTTTTTTTTTTTCTTCCCTGCAACAGGGTGTCTAGAGGATGTTTATCTTGCAGTTTATTCTAAGGATCATTAGATCTGGGGATCTGGCAGGGCTGTGTTGGAAACAAGATCTATATCCTATGCAGTTCTTATTGAGAATGTCCTTGTTAAACCTTACAGTGATGTCTCCTGATCATCTAAGGCACTTATCTGATCACATGTCAATTAATCTCTTTGAGGAAGGTTGTTACTTAAATAGGTAGAACCTACTTTCTTATTCCTAGGGAAGAAAAAAAGGATATCATATGCTTCTTAAACTCTTGTTTTACTTCTCATTAAAATTCTAGCAGTGTTAGTGTGGAACAGTGTAGAGAAGCTACCAGCGGTTTGTCATTTATTCTTAATCAGCTCTATTCATTGGACATGACTTTGTTTTGTTGAACAGCACCAGCCTGTCTGCAGTTGTTTTTCAACTGCTTTTAACCCCTCTGGAGCTGATGTTTTGTTAGTGATACTGAGAACTTCAGAGAAGACCCACCCAATAAAGGAAGAGTGGAGAAGGTGCAGCAACAGTTGTAACACCAATGTTACAATTCTCTCCCACTAATGCAAGATAGTACCTACTATGGTTCATGGATCAATGTGAAGTTATTTAAAATGTCAAACTAGGTAATTTGGTGATGATTTCATAGCTAGAGCATGAGGTTCTCAAGGCCTGAAACAGTAAGATGTTAGGCTTTGTTGTTTTTGTTTGTTCTGGGGTTTTTTTGGGTTTTTTTTTTTTGTTTTAATATTCTTCACTGTAGGCTGAGTAAGATGACTAGAATTCTAGTTCAAGACTTACGGATCTGTAGCTGAGCATGGAAGAAGCAGCAGCTTATCTTTCTCTCAAATATTGATGTATCTTGATACTATGAAGGCCAAGAAATAGGTCAAAGACTGCTAAAATCCTGAAATATTAGTAAATGTAATACATAACTGTTTCTACTAAAGACACCTTGAGCAGTTCAGACTGCTGTTATTAATATGTTAATAGCATTAGTAAAAGCTTGCAATGGGTTTTGCACCCATCACTGCCAAAAGCACAAGGGTTTATGACTAGAGTACCCTGTGCATTCATCCAGTGGTTCAAGCTGGAACAGCATTTTCATGCATTCAGAGCCACTGAAAATAGCCCCGTACAACACACTGAAATGCTTGGAATATTGCTTACTTTTCTGCCATTTGCTAATTTAATTGAAATAATTCCAAATGCTTGGAATGTTGCTTAATTTTCTGCCATTTGCTAATTTAAATGAAATTATTAAATATTTTGCTTGTGGAGAGTGCAGTGCTTGCTGCTTGATATACAAAAAAGCTTTTTGTAATTCAAGGAAAATAAACTTGAGGCGGCAAGTTTCTCCGAGTGGTGTCAGGAGTGGAATGTATGGTCATGGCTGCCTAATGTAGGGCTGTGATTTTTTTCCTGTCTGCTACTGACTTTACTTTCCTCAAAAGTCCTTGGACTTTTCCTGTATTTCTTTTTTGTGTGTGTGTTTCCTCCAGTGAATTCCATGTTCTTAGCATAAACTATAGTCAGCAGCCAGGGCTTGAATGGAGAGGCAATCTCTAAAACAAGAAGAAATGTTTTTGGTGTTGGTTTTCTTGGGTTTTGTTGTGTGATTTGTTTTGTTTGTGGTGTGGTGTGTTGTTTTTTTGTGTTTGTGTTTTGTTTTTTTTTTTTACAAATAGCTTGTTACAAATTGGTATTGATATATCTGTGAGCAGGCAGCTCACGAAGGCCCTGTTATAGCCAAAACAAAGAGCCCAGGAAGATTTCTAGTGATTGCACATTGCAGATTAACCCAGATGCTGCAACAATGATGCGAAGGGTAAGTGGACATAGGATTTGCTGTACCAGATCTGATGACAGGTCCAGTTGATTTGTTTGCTTCTGAATGTGACAAGTTCCTTATGCCTCCTAAGAAGGTGAAAATATTTTCTCGTATGCACTCATTCCCTTCATAGGGTGCTGTGTGTGGGAGAGGGCTGTTCAATTTCTACATCTGTGGTTTCTGACCTTTTTCTTACTGTTACGAGAGTGTTGCTGCCTCCACCCTGTTCCTTCTGCTTTGTATTTTGTCGCCTTCTCATACGCCCCCAAATACTAGCATTGCTTCCTTTTCCGCTACGACCAGTCTCATTTCTCCTTACAGGTATTGGCTCTGTTCCCTTGCCTGGCCCAAGGGGCCATCTCTCCTTTCTCCTTGCAACACAAAGAACCTAAACTGGATCCAGCTGATTTTCGTCCAATTTGGCCCTGCATGGAACAGAATTTGATAGTTGGATGCCATGCTTGAAGTTAGCATTTCCCATGCTGTGTGTGGAGCTGCTGATTTAGAATTAGTCCAGTTGATAACCATTATGTTTTTATATGGGAGTGTGTAACAGATGTTATTAATGGGTGTTACCTGCACAGTTAATGATACTAATATCCTCAGTGCTTGTGATTTTTCTCATAAAGGCCATGTTACAAATGAATTGGAGTTAATACTTTCAGAGCTAGACTCATGATTTTTCAAATGCAGAAGAGCGGAGGGCCTGAGAATCTGGGCTAGCAGAACTCGTCCCGTACATTGTCCCGTATTGGCCTATGTTACTTGTCATGAAAGCACTATACCTGACATAAAGCTGCTATCTAGTACCAATATATAGGGATGTCTCCTGGATCGAAAGTCTCTTTTAAAACTCAGATCTGTGCATTTGCAAGTGGTACATCATAATGTTTCTCATCACTAAGCCACAAGACAAAAGCATGATGGCCATATTTATAATGTCATTAATGTGTGAAGAATGAAGACTGGGTCTCACAGGTACAGTTTTCTCAATAGAAGTATACAGGTAAGGTAAGAACTTGTACAGTACCCTGGAGGGTGTAGTGTATAACGTAGAGTTGCAAAGGTAAGTCTCTGTAATACACTGGCTTGATTTTAAGTATGGAGACTGACATGAGCAGACATCTATCTATCTAAGTGCTGAGCATGTATAAGTAAGGCATCTTCCACCTACCTGTCATGCACTTGTATTTTCATGCCTTGCATCCCACAAATCAACTCTGTGTAAAGGAGCAGTTCTAGGACCTGTTAAATATTTTTTAGACTTCATTAAGACCTTAAACCAGTAAAACTTCATGTGTGTATTTCTTATGGGAATTAAGCATATCCAAGTACCTACATGTAAGATTTTGCAGGATTGGGTTTTGATCAGTTATTGAATTAACATGCCGTTTGCATAAATTAACGGTACCTGTTTTGTGTTTCTAGTCTGTACATGTTCTCATATCAAATGTACATTTTTTAGGTAAGTTGCTCAGTAGAAAAATAACATGTATCATGGTTGCCTTACTAACTAAACGCTTTTCTCTATTTGTCTGACTATGCTAACACTACCGAAGCAAGAGCCTGATGTTTGGAATGTTTGTGGTTTATTAACTTAAAAAGAATTAATGTGCATGTGGTTGGAGGATTGCGTGGTTTAAAACTTTAAAAATAGATCCCAAACCTCACATCAATATACATTTCTGAGTATTTTTAATTGAAGTTTTAAGAAAAAAAAAAAAAGGGTGCTACAACACCTAACAAATAACACACTAACTTTTCCAGGTCTGGGGCACTTGAGGGAGCGCATCATGTGAATTATATCAATTCAAAGAAAGATTATATCAAGCAGCATGGAAAAAGTATGAGACATGGTAAATGCTACAGAGAAAACTTATTCTTTATAGCAGTGATCCATGCTCAGAAGAGCAGTGCACAAAGGTTGTGCATAGGTACATTTTCCTTCTTAGCTGCTTGCCGAGAGCAGAAGCTGGAGAAACATTAGTAGCAATATGTCAGTAGATTAGAGTTAGGGCTCAGCACTCACAATGGCCATTTAATGAACTACTTTGATGCTTTAAGGGTCCACGTTGCCAGAATGATCATGTATTCATGGATACATGTGCTGCACAGCTGTTACAGAGAGCTACTTTGACCTCCAGCAATCCTGAGTTTGCTGCTGTCTGTAGAAAGTTACATGTGCTTCTGCTTCAGGCTGTCACCTGCCCTATTATAAATTTTCCACAACTTTCCAGACTTCTTGTGTGTAAAGGCTTTTATTTCATCATTATGCAGGATTTCCAAGTGATACATCATTGCTACTGTTTGGTATGTGGTTGCTACTGCTTGTGAGACACCTTGTCTATTTGGGTGCTGTAGGGTTGTTCATGTGGCCATTTTAAAGACAGGTCCCATTTTAGGCGTACTAAAAGAAGCTGTCCAGACACTTCTGTATTAGGCAAATGCATCCTTTTTTTCATGTTAGTATTCTTTGTATTACTGTGCCACCTAAGACGCACGGTCACAGAGAGGATCACAAGTTATGTGACATTGTACACAGGCCTACAAAACAATTCTTTTTTAGTACTGGAATACCATACCTTCTAAGATAGTTCTTTTAATTTACTGTGTATGACCTTGTTTACTTGTTCTGAGGAATAGGTAACAGCTTCTCTAGGAAGACAGTTGTCATCTTGCACTGTCTCATGCTCATCTTCACTTCAGGTACCAGTACACAAGAAAATAACTTTTCCTTTCCAAAGTCTCATGGTGATCAATTTAAACTTTCTCATCTCTTTAATCAATAGTGGTTCTAACTTGATCTATGCAGTTAATTTCTATTTAGATACTTATTTTCAGACAGGCTACCTGGATTGTAGCACTGCAGAACAAAGAGATTGCACATGGTAGCTCTGTGTGAGTTGGAACTTTATTGTTTTATTTTTCTTCTCTGTGAACTCGGAGATACTTGATTAGCAGAAGTAGTGATACCAATAAAAAGTCAACTTGCAGTGTTGACTCCCCTAATGTGCTTTCATTTTTCACTTTCAAATTAAATTCCATGCTTATGGAATACCTGCTACTCTATAGAGCAAAACCATTAAACAAGAGCTAGTAGTTGGAACAAAATGTGCAATGTTTCTAACTGATGGAGGGAATGAAGTAGACTTAGCTATACCTGCAAGTAAAATAGATTGAGAGATTCAAAAAGAATGGGAAATTAGGAGGAAGAGAAGAAATTAGCTGAATATTTTTGGGTTCCCTCACTCACTTTACACTTTTTTCTGAAGTGCGTGTATGTATCACCTACTTTTGAGATCCAAAATGTGTGATATATTGATGACTCTTGTTTGCATACAACAGTGTTTGCATTTGGTAATCATTAATCACTGTATTATAGTAGGCCCCAAGAGAACACACCAGGGTATCAATACTTTTGTTCCAAATCATGTTTCTACTAGCAGTAGCTAGAAATGCTTGTAAATTACCATGTTAAAAAATAACTTTCATCCACAGAAGGGAACTACGCAGATGTTTACCATCCCCACAAAATCACCAGTCTGGCACAAGAAGTGAAATATGGGAGTTTGCTTTAATATAGTACTGACTATAAACCAAAATGGAATATGATCATCATTAAATAAGATCCCCTGCTGGTAAAATGGCCTGTGTTGAAAAGCATGTTCCTTAGCTTAGTTCTAAACCTACACTTGATTTTCATTTATTCTGAGAGGTCCTTTGAGAACA
Organism: Fulmarus glacialis; assembly: GCF_000690835.1. Classification (NCBI taxonomy): domain Eukaryota; kingdom Metazoa; phylum Chordata; class Aves; order Procellariiformes; family Procellariidae; genus Fulmarus; species Fulmarus glacialis. The sequence goes on along the minus strand of NW_009202855.1, from coordinate 17,958 downwards.
GACTGTAAATTCATGTACACATCTTTATTTTTATTGATATTTGAAAGAGAACTAGTCAATCTTCTTGTTGCGAGATGATTTCTGGAGACAGTAAAGCAGTTGCTATGCTCTTAATTTCTGTAAGCTGACATTTCAAATTAAGCCAAATTCCGTGGTTAAAAAGTGTTTTATTGCATTAATTAAATGGCTTGTTGGAGATGCCACATTGTTGGATACCACTTTAGGTAACAACAAATAAATAATGAAGTGAAAGAGGGACAGGAATGGCAATGGAGGAGGGGAGACTTTCTGAAAAGGGGGGAGGAAGAAACACTGTTTATGCACTGTTGGGAGAAAAGTGGGGCTTTTATTTTGTAAATATCTGCCTGTGATCCATTTCCAAATGAGCTGAGGATTTTTCTGCTGTTCAACCAATATGAAGTTAAAAGAAAAACAGCAACAAATGGAATGAAAGAAGCTGGTTTTTCAGGTTCCCAGTGATAAAGAGAACAAACTGATGGCCTAAGTTGCAGATTGGGACTTCCATCCTTCTGCATTAGTATTGGGTATACTCCATGTGCCAGTCAGACAGTGCTAAATGAAGATACTCCTCTTTCCTGACAGCATTAAAAAATTATAGACATGAAATAGAAATATGCAAAAGTAGCATGTGTGCCTGCTTTTTCTCTGTTAACCCCCTGAAAGAATAGACTGACTCATTATAATTTCTGCTTTACTTGGTGAGGGAATGTGCTCTAATCAGCTTCATTTGATTGTGAGTCCTTAAACAGGGGACGCAGGTCTTAAACTACCATTTCCTCAAAATATTGTGTTAGGGAATGATTTAAGTAGCTACCTCTTAATTACTATAGGGTAGGATAAAATTGATTTAGAAAGAATGCTTTTGCAGAACAGAATTATTTTTACCTAGAGTGCAGATATTACCATGCCTATACTTCTGGGGGGGGAAGAATAATCCTCAGGCACAATGGGAAGGAAGCCTAGCTTCAGTATCTTAACCTGAAGCATGACCAAGAGAAATAAAGCAGAATGAAAGCACTAAGTGCAATCAAATGCCTGTGGTCTTGAGCACAGTTTGAATAGCCAGATTGCTCTCACAATAACTATAGCTACCTTATTTAACACACAGTTCATCCAATCCATTTACCTCCTCCTGCTTTTGCTTGTAGCTTTTGTAGTGTTACAATCTCAACATTAGAGCAGCTACTAATTCTTCATATGTTTTGGCTTTTTACTAGCATAAGGCTTTTTAGTGGTAATCATTGTGAAATGTTTGTGGTGTTATAGACTAAAGTTCTACAGCAGAGAGCAAAATTACCTTAGAGAGCAATCAAGTTTGGAATCAAGTTTGAGCCAAGGTGCTTTCTGCAGCAGACCTCAGCGCTAAGCATTGATGATAGCAATGTACATCTATAAAGGACCTTGTCCCAAGATAAGTCATATGTTAGTTTCTTTTGTTCAGCAATGGGACAATATTGCCTTCTAGAAAGCAACCTGTTATATTGGCATAATTGCAGCCTGAGCTCTTTTAAATAAGTATTATTTGACATGCTTGTTTAGTATTAGGCCACTTGTAAAGCTGAAAGAAATTGCTGCCTGTTAGTGGTCACTTACAAAAAAACCTACACCCAAGTAATGAATGCATTATGTAAGCAGCTTATACATATTAATATCAGGCTCTGACCTAAAGTATGGAAACACTAATCCATTTTGTTTTGCATTGTAAAATGATTCTCTGGCTGCGTGGAATCAGGCTCAAATTAAGACCTGATGTGTAACCTATGTATTATGCACTAGTTAATTTTGTATGATAAGGCTGTGCATTTTTTGAAAAAAAGTAGTCATGTCCCAAGTTTCCTGTCTAAGCACGTGAAAGGAGAAAGGATGGTAAGTCTGCTTTCATCACTCCTGCTAGGAGCATGTTGAATGGAAACGCATGAACTAACTACACCTTTCACTGCAGTGTTACTAAAAGGCAAAGTTCAGCACTGTAACTTCTGAAACAGATATTATTTGCACCCAATTCGAAGAATATCTGATACTTGTTTTCCCAGATATGCTTTCCAGGGTTTCACCAGGCTGTTCATGTTCACAAGGAGTTTGCTGGTCCTAGAATCCTCCTGGCCTGCTATAAGATAGTCAGTACCTAGTTTTTTTTTAAAAAAAAAAAAAAAAAAGGAAAAACTTCAGTCAATAAATAGAAGAAAAGAGAACTAAATGCAGAATTTCTCTATTTCATAAGTATCTGGCGTGTAGCATCTTAGCCAGCTTCATCCAGTTTATGCATGTGCCATCTTATGTGTAAACATACTTTCATGTGCATATTGTCACTGTTGACTCCTGGGCACACATGTTCAATGTTGTCATATGATTATGTTCAGGCATTACAACTACAAATTGATTTAGCTCCAATGGCTTTACCGCTTACAAATTCAATACCATGTGCACATGACCAGGTTTGAGTCTGATCTGTTTGACCTTTGTTTTAAGCTATTGTAACTCCACGTGCTTCAGTAGCATTACTCCTGGCTTGTATAGATATGATGAGTAGCAGAATTCAACCTGAACAGATGCGGAACCTGGTATATGAAAATAGTAAGTCAGGCTTCCTAGATTATAACCTTAAGATACAGGTAGCAGAGCCTCAAAAAAGAGGTCTGTGAACAAAAAAGTGGGTAACTACACATGGAGACAAGAAACATAGACTACTAATAATCATGTCACTGCCTTAGTAGATGTATAAGCACTCTTTGTGTTGTATTAACTCTAGTGAGTAAAATTCCCACATTGATCAGCATTTAGAGAAACACAGGCACACCCAGGGCAAGTTACGTGTGAGGTTCTGCACAGAGATCTGCAGGCTGCTACTTATGCCTTTGTCCCTTCCTGACACTACTGCCCTCCTTCTTGAAAGTTGTGTGCTGGGAAGCAAGTGCTAACGCTTGTATAGAAAGGAGGGTGTAAAAGCCCCAAGAAGAGAGAAAAAGTAAGGTTTCCACCATGAGTCAGGGCATACTGTGATCCTGCAGCAGGAGTTCAAACAATATGTTGAAATCTGCAGAACTGCAGTGATGGGGACCTGTCCGTAGCTTTAATTGATATCAAGAGGCAATGGCATAACACCTGTATCTCTAGCATCTAAATTTCTGAGCTGCATGTCTTCAGCCCTATGTTTCTAAAGAGGTGCAAAGTAAAGCTAGAGAGGTAGAAAGGAGAAAAATGTCCTGTGATATTTTCCCTCTTCAAGTATCTGTGTGGGATCAGGTGTACTCTCATCATATTTAGGCAATATATTTTATTCATGTCTGATTCAGGGCTCCCACAGTTTCACAAGGAGCACTGGTAAATACTTAATTAGGCACAACTGTGCCACTGGAGTTTAAGCAAAGGAAGGCACCTTCTTCATTTGGACTACATTAAGCCAAAAATTTTATGTGCAAATTCAAGAACTACCCCCAAAAAGAGAGCTCAGGGTCCATATTACACTTCAATGCAAATTCAGTCTTTTACTCGATACAGAAAATGGAAGACAAAATTTGTTTCTGAGACAGTACAGTTCATTTTGCCATAACGGGAAAAATTTTTACAGAGTTTGATTTGACACAGCCTTTCCTAAAACAGCTGTCTCTCGTATGTGGCTAATTTCAGCTGAGAACTTGTCTTAAAGGTTAGATTAAGCAGTACATTTTAAGTGAAGCACAAGGGATTCCTTTCACTCAGTGGATATGTTTTTAATCTATTCAGAGGAAAAAACATGTAATTTTTCTATCAGGTGCTGCTTTTAGAATGATAGCAAGTCACCATTTTCTGTGGTGTAAGGTTGAATAATGAAACATGATCCCCAGCATACACTACCTGTCAGCCTAATGGCACCCAAAGTCTTTGTCTTATTGGGATTTGATCCTAGGACATGGTCCCAAAGACCTGGAACTTCCAGTGATATGCAGGAAAGCTGTGAGTAATCCAAATCTGTCAGACACCTAGCATCTACTTAGGCACTCAGGGACATGGTTTAGTGGTGGACTTGGCACTGTTAGGTTTATGGTTGGACTCGATGATCTTAAAGGTCTTTTCCAACCTAAATGATTCTGTGATTCTACTTGGAAAAAATAGAGTCCAGGCTCAAATTTGTAGGATTCTGAGATTTACCCAGAGATTTCAGCTGTTGTTCAAGTAAACATATTTTTCTCTGTGGTCCACTAAGTTGTATTGCAGGAAAGGCAGCAATAGGGAAGGTTGAATTGAGGAATGTATCTGTTCAGCCACTGATAACATTACTCAGCACTAGTGTGGAGCTTTGCAGTCTGTAGTGTAATGTTTCTACCTGCAGCAGAAGGTAGTAGAAGGAGAAGTGCTTTCCACTACCCTACTTCTCCACTCCACTACTGCAGGGAGATTCCCGTAATTAAAAGTGAATAAACATGGATCATTCTGATAGACTGTTGTTAGGGAGCAAACCTAGAGACCTATCCTAAACTGGTTATAAAAAGAGGGGCTTTGTCTATATAAAAGATGATTTTTCTAATTATTAAAGATTTTCCTGTCTTGCTTGGTTTGAAATTTAATTAATTTGGTTTTATGCTCTCCACCCATGATTGGTTTCCAGTATGCTGCAGGTTGTCAGCTTTAGGCTTTGATGGAACAAACAATTGAATGCACTAGAATTTACAGTAGAAGAAGGAAGGCTTACTTTTCATTAGTTGAAACCATTGCAAAGGCACAGAAGAAGTTAGATTCCCTCCACTTTCCAAAATTTTCATAATAATTTCTAGTTTTTCCAAAAGGAAGTAAAGCGTGATGTGGGAATATACAGTAAGGAAGAAAACTCTTTGGACATAAAAATACAGGGATTTTTTTTGCTCACAAACATTTTTCTAGTCACAAATATTCTGGAAGATCAAGTAAAGTCACTGAAAGTAAAACATTTCCAGGGAGGTTTGGACTTTTTGGTAAAACTTTATTCTCTGATAACAAAATGCAGCTGTCTGTTCACTCCCTCTTTGGTTTGGATGAATCAACGGACTCTTCCCTGGAAAGACTGATGGGAAGTGTTGAGTAGCCATAGCTAATGTTCATAATGAATTGTCACCACTGTTTACAGGGGAAGAGAAATACCTGGTAAGCATTTTGTCCTTACCGGGATTGAGAATGGGACATGTGCATCCCCTGTTGGTCCAGGATTCTGGGTAAATGCTTCTGTTGCTCCGAGCGATTTTCACTTTGCCTGATTTCAGGACCTTCTTCACTTTCACAACAACTTCTGCATGGGTCCCTTTGTCATGAGCTGATAGGATTCTTGCTTTTATCACTGCCAGAAAACATATCAAGTTAGAGACCAACAATGAATTTCTAAATGAATTTTGTTTTATGCTGCTAAAAGATAGAATTTTGAAAGAAGACATGAAAAAACGCTGCAGTTGTACAGAAAGTGTATTCCAATGCTTGTCCACTTCAGTCATGGTTCTTCTAAATAAATTTGGAGAAGAAAAACTAGATTTTTCTATTGAAGTAGTTAACTGATCCTTTCACCATGTTATTTAGCAATTACTTTTTAATGGGCTGATGTCAAATACTTGGAAATCATAGGAAGGCACTTGTATGTATACATAAGAAGGGTGGAAAAAACAGATCAGCAGCTAACAGTCTAATTTTAAGTGCACTGATTCTAGGCTTTATATTTTGCAGTTTGAAAACTTGTGTTGAGCTTTAACACTGGCCTCTCAAAATTTTTGTCCTATGGGAAGGGACTGTCTGCTCTACAGGAAGAAAGTCAGGAAGTTTCCCATCAGACTGCAGGCATGTCACATGCTAAAATTCCATGATTGCACAACAAACCAGAAAAAGCATTTTTGTTTTGTAGCCTAACATCTGGTTGCCATGATAAATTTCTGTTCCTTTAATTTAATACGATCCCGTAAGTTTTTGGCAGGGTAGTGTCATCTAGATTGGCCCCACAAGCAGGCTTTGTTGTGTCATGACACAAGCACATCAAACCTTTGGATCCCAGAGCTTTCCTTTTTTGCTTCATGTGATGGCATGAACCAGGTGTTCATAAACCATAGTATTAAATACATTCTTGGTAAACAAGTATGGCCATTTGAACCTGCATAATGAGTGCAAAAACAATGGCAGTTTAGATGCAAGCTTTTTATCATTTATTCTTGATGTAGAGGCCAACCATTCCACTGAGTTACAATTCTAGCACTTCTGCTGTAAAGAGGGAAGCTAACTGGGTGGAAAGGAGACACCATGGAGCCTTGCATGAAAGGTGCTATTCAGTTCTGATCACAAGTTGGACATGTCACTAGACAAAAACGGCAGAAGAAATCCTACCTCTTATTTAATGACTTAGCCAGTCCTGTCATTTTTCATAGCTATCAGCTAATAACATGCATAGAGAGAACATTGTGAAATTATCATACCTTGAGGGCATGTCACCCACTTACCATAAGCATATTTCATTTGACAGAAGTCAGTGACACTTCCAAGCACCTTTTCTTTGCATACACACTTTTCTAGCAGGGGAACCGCAGAACACAAAGGGTTGGAGAAGAGCCAGGACACGAGAGAGAAAAGAAAATTATATTCAGTTATAAAGTTATATGTAAATAGCTACCATAATCTGGATGGACCTTAAGAGTAAGTTTGAGAGTGAGCTCAGTTATTTGCAAATCTGTTTCTTGTTAGATGATATAATAATAGTTCTGAAATCTGATCGGTACTGACAAGTAAAATGCAGCCCTCATGGGGTCTATTGTACAGTTAATAAACTCATACTAATAAAGAGATTTGTAAGAATCAGATCCAGGTGTAAATCATGTAAGTAATAATACCCTTGTTCGATCCCATAAGCTAAGAAATGCTGATCCTTGCTGGTATTAAGGTAATATCCCTCTCGGAAAAGTCAAGATATGCAATAGGTGGCACTATTACCTCTGGGTCTTACAAAACCATTGGTGCTGTTAAGTGGTAAAACTGAGAACTATTTGAATATTAAACGCTCCACCTCATTCTATAAGCCTACTTTGTAACTTTAGCTGGATACAGTATACTTTACTTTCTCTCCTGAGCTGTGGTGCCAGGAGGAGTATCTTACTTAAAATCACTTGCATTCTACCCCAGAAGTGGTGTATTTCAGTGATGGCTGACATGATCTTTTTACAAATAGCATTTGAAGTTCTGAACAGCAACTGAATGCTTGAGAAGTAGTTGCGTACAGTCATAAGCATTATGACTATAATTATGACAACAAAAGGAGAGTATTTTCTCCACACAATCTTATTCATGACTTACCAGTTTCCAAAAACCAAAGTTGCATAGTACAGTTGGTTTGGAAAACAACAATGTAAGTGTAATGATAACCTGTATAGTTCAGATTAGCAGATGTTGCCAGCAGATGGGGGACATACAAGCTAGAGATGAGTAGGGGAATTTAAGTCAGGGTGGAGAGAAGAAAGAACTGGCTCTGAAGGAAGTTAGTAAATGTTCCCAGACCCTGGGCTGTACCTGGGTGCCTCAGTGCAGAAAATCCCTGCTCATGGTCATTCCATTTCCACTCCTCTTCGCTCTCGTTGGTTGGCGTTTGCACAAGGTCAGGGATTCGTCCCCCAATGGGGATGTTAAAGAATGGCTTATTGTCATAACTGGGGGGACACATAAAACAAACAGAAGACTTGGTTAGGATAAGAGATGGGTGGGAAGCAGGTGTTTGTAGCATGTGGCTGTATCCAGACAGATGAGCTTGCTTTCTTCAGGTTGGGAGTGCACATAAGAGCAAGACTTCATGCTATATAGAGAGATCACAAGATCTAGGCTTTTATTTAGGCCTTACCACTGCTGACTTAGCATTTTAAAAAGTAACTATGTATTGGGCATTTTTTGCTTTTGTTTGTTTGTTTTTACTGAATTAAGTAACTCCAAGTTAGTGACCACTTACTGATGTCACTAGGAACTGAGGACACCTGCAGGACCCATAAAACTGCAGTCACTCAGCAAATCATAGGATTTCTGTACTGATTAATGCATGTTTGGGGTACAGATGCCTGCCCTCTAGAAACAAGAGGGAGACCTTATAATTCATTTTACCCTGGGCACAGATGAGAGGCAAGCTCTCCAGACTCTTCCATCTATTTCCAAGGCAAACAGGTGTATTTGAAGATGCTGTACATATTTCCATGGTGTTGTGGAGTTGCCTATTATTACTGTAAAAAGTTATCATTTCAAGATTGCCTTGGATAATACAATGGACTTAAGAGTGTGCCAGCCACCAAATGGAATTTAAGAAACCTTTTATGATTTACAGCCACCTTTTCAAAGGATTGTGCACCCTCCAGCATCCTCCAATTACTGTCATTGCTGCAGTATTTCAGTTAATCTTTGTTTCATTTCACAGAATCCCATCTCAAAGTGAACCCAAAGGAGGGCTTCTTTACCCATTGAAACAGTTTCCAGTATGCTGGTCGCAGTCTCTGGCACAGTCACAAGGGCGACAGCCATTTTCTCCAAAGCCCCAGTAGCCCATGAGACATCTATCGCAGTTGGGGCCCGCCACACCTGGCTTGCAGTAGCAGAATCCCGTCTTGGGGTGGCATCGCCAGCTTCTGCTGAAAGTTGCGTTGGCTGAACCCATTGGCTGGCAGGCGCAAGCTATGGAGATACGGTAAGAGGTGACTGAGATTATGTGCCCAGGGATCATCTGGTTAAGTGACATTTTTGCAAGGCTGAAAAACTCGTGCCCTGCTCCTTACGCTCAGTAGTTTTAAGTCAGAACTGGTAAACGTTGCGTTGTCAGCCTACATTTGCAATATGATTTTTCCTTCTTTTTAACTCATTAAGCACAGCAAAACAAGTACAACTGGGACCCATTTATGTGTGAAAGTCAGTGCTTCCCTACTACACAAATATTGACCATACAGGGTTTTGAAGTGGTGGCAGGAAGCCTCCACTGTGTGTTTATTTTTAAAGGGGCTTGCAGGTGGTTCACTTTTCAAATGTTTTGCAAAAAGATGCACTAGCATGAACGAGGTGAAAAATGATAGCTATTGCCTACATTGTCTTTCCTGTGAAGGAGATCACAAAACTACTGTTTCCTCTGGGGCTAGATGCGGCTTATGCAGGTGGTTCAGATAACCTGAAACATTTTTTCGATTTCTGCCTCCAAAGAGTCCACAAATTTCCTTCAGTGCGAGTTCTAAGGGACACATCTCACCATGCAGTACTGTATGTGTGTAAGGAAGCTGATAATTTTTTTTGTACAAATACATGAGCATATTTGTTATAAGGAAGGTGGACAGAATGAGAGAAGATCTCTAAACTCATTAGACATATTTTACATGTAGCTGGAGATGAGCAAATAGGAGGAAAAAAACCCCAGATCTTTCTAATGCTATTGGCAGTTTGACACCAGCCTGGCAACTCAAGGCAACTTGGCAGTAAAACAGCTCCTGTGGCAACTCTGCCTTCACAATAAATTCTCATAATCCCATGCCACCAGTGCATTCCCAATGTGACAGCATCAGGGAGTGAGGTGGAAAGTAATATACAGGTAGTAGTGCAAAGGCAACACAGTTGACTCCTCTCCGTCAGGGCAGAGGCTAGCTGAGATGGTCAAGCCTTGTGCCAACAGCTCTGCAGAGGTAAAATACAAGCAATAAACATACCCACTCATTTCTGATATTCAAACAAATTTCATTAAAATGAGAACTGAGCTGAACTCCAGGCCTTCATGTTTCAGCTCTTTTTTGTATTAACAAAGCAGCGTGCCCTGGCTTTTGCTTGTAGCAGAGACTGAAAAGGAAATGCATCACTACTTCATCCATCTGGAAGAGGGCAGAAATAAAAATCTTATGGCTAAGACCCACTTTAGCAGAGATTTTCAGTTAAATGTTGGACACCCAAGGTGTTTAGATAGCTTGGATCACGGGCCAGCCTTTTGGATGCTTATCTGAACCAAACATGATCTCCAAAGCTTTTGAAGTTTGCCCATCATTGCTTCTAATCAAACTACTTTTCTTCATGAGCTCACAGATAAGAGACCAAATGAACACTCTGATTCCACACATCATTTTCCAAGGGGAAGGGGCAAATATATGACTATAAAGAGTGTTAAGTGTAGCAGGGACAATTCATTTTCACCTCATATTTGATGCTAAAGAAAATAAAATATCTTTTGAAAATAGTACGAGAAAAAGGGTGAGCAATTCTGTTTAAAGGGCATTTCTCTTATAATCTGCTTACTACATAGTTATTTTTTTCACAATGCCCCGTGTTCTTTATGCCAATATTTTTAATAATATTATTACACTCTGCTGTAGACAGATCTCAGTCCGTTGTTTTCAAGGGACACTAGCACAATAGCCTAAGGACAGAAAATAAGCGTGCTGTCATGGGCAATGTACTCAACACAATGAGCTGGTTGGCGGATGGCAGCAGGCTCGCCTGTTTGCCACAAAGCAGTCTTGACTTTGGGAGCAAACCCAGGGATTTTGCTGTCAGTTCTGGAGAGCAGGTGTAACAATGAAGAGCTCATTAGCACTGACAGTTTCAAAGGCAAGTTCTGATTTGTTGCTGCTCAACTTGAATTATTTTTGCCCAGATTTTTGCAGGGCTGACTACATCACCCTAAAAGAGGAGACACTTAGTTCCATCTGTCACTGAAAAAAATGGATGTCATAGATTTGGGGATAAGGAGGGGAAACACAGGCTTCCTTTACTGCAGACAGGTCTGAGCCACAAGAAGTAAGAGATTGCCAACATCTGGGTTAGGTTGAACCCAGGTTTCTGGTTTCACTGTAATATCTCTGTATATAGAATCTACCTGTGCAATTTTCACCTTAAATTTCTTGTACTTCTGCAACTTCTGGGTCTGTCTTTATTCCCATCTTATTTCTGATTTTCAGGTTTCATCAGTTAGGGTCACATAACAGATGGGTAAATCATTAGCATCATTAGACTACCTATCACCAACTGAGACTAGATCCTGATTCAGGAAGATGAGACCTTCTCCCATCCTATCCCTAAGGGAAAGTATGGAAAGTATTACAGGACGGTGACTGACAGCATTGGCAGAAACTGAGGAGGAGGTAGGAAAAGAGTGCCTTTTTTTTTTTTTTTTTTTCCCATTTTGGGGCTACAGTTCAGGAAAACTAATGTTCCCAAATGAACCGTGGGGCATATTCCCCAATTAGAAACTGGGACAGCTTCTGGTGGATCAGAAAGCAAGCTGAATCAATAAATGTACAACCCGTTCAGATGAGTTATACAAGTGGCTTGCAAACGCTTTACTCGGTCTGTGTTTATTTAGCATTTCAGCTTGGGTGTGTACATTGTCTGGCTTCCAGAGTATTACGGCCAAAATCCCAGTTGGGCATCTAAGGTAACTCCCAAAATAAGAGCCCACATGTCACATGCTGTTGGTGACTGGGTTTTATCTGTTTAATAAAGATTTGCAGATAAACCTCACAATTAAAGAAACATAAAAGCAAGTTTCCAAAACCTCACCCTTTTACATTTCCCAATATTTGACAACACAGCATCTTTCCCTGCTGATTTTTGCTTCTTTTCTCTTGGCAAACCCTAGTTTTCTCTCCATCCGCCTCCCTGCCTAACAAAACACCAGCCGACATGACAATGGCCTTGTTTGTCAAAGGCATCATCAATTATGTTAGGGACGGTGTGCAGACAGTTCTGGCTCAGAGAGGGCTGGTTTATTTGGGTTCTTCCCTTGACAGCAGTGTAATGAAAAATTTCATCATTGTACTTTAGAATTGGCTATCAGTCACGAAGTATCAAAGCATCCTCTTGCCTTTTAGTCTCACTCCTATACTAAGTTTGTTTTGTCAGAAACTACTGTAAAAAGGAGGAGACAAGGAGTAATGAAAAATTAATACATATTAAAAATTAATACAATTAATTCATACAGCAGTCTCCACTCAAGTCCTCAATAAATCTGTCTGCCCTCAGCACAGCTGTCTTTCCCATGTAATTAGACACAGATGTAAAATATAATATTGGTTGTAACAATATGGTCCCAACTTACAGGAAAATAGCAAGTGCTCCAAGTAATTCAGTGGACTTTGAGGTATTTTGCCTTAAACTTCTGTCTAATAATACTGCATAAGATATAGCTATGAGCAGACTCTGGCTATTTGATGAAAAACAGGCAAAACAAAAAATCAAACAAAGCCTTTTGAATCTGAAATATATACATGTGCACCTAGGGAGCATATGACCAAATCAGGGCAATTTTTAAAGCATGTCAGATGTGGGGATTGACTCAGCCAATCATGTTTCTTAAATGAAGGAAATAAGATAGACAGCTGTGTGTGTGGTCAGGGCTTATTAAGACAGACTTTGAACCAAGATGTGATCAGGCCTTTGTGATATTACAATTAAAAGTTCACTCCCTCTGCTCAGAAGTAAAAGGATGAGAAGCAGAGCTTTTCAGACTGTGTGCATGTGCATGTGCATCTGGGCATATTTTAATTTTCAACCGTTGTGCTTAGCGTAAAAAAGCTTGTTTTCCTGGAGACTTTTTTAATGGGTCTACATGCCTGCATTATTTTTTAAGCTAAGCAAAGGGTGAGTACAAAAGATGGTGCCATTTCAGAAGGATCCCTTAAGCCTCCAAATAAGCCACAGGAAAGAGCCAAGGATACAGCAGCTTTTCTAACCATTGGTTAGGAAACGATTAGGCTTCCGAGTCAAAGCTCCCATACAAGTCTATATCCAAACTACTTAATCCTGTGTTGTCACCCACAATAACAGGCAGGTGTGTGCCTTGCTCTGGGACTCTTTTCATGACTTCTTTTTTTTTTTTTAATATAGATCTAAGCAGTGTCAAAACAAGGCTCTGCACACGACCTGGCTCTCATTCATCCCCAGCTGCTAGGAACAGGAGAAGCAAAGTGATCAGAGGCAGGCTACATCTGCAGACAAAAAGGAATAGCAGATTCACACTTACATGTCAAATTTCAACAGATTTTTTTTTTTTTCAAGGGAGTATCTTTGCAGTCTCACATTGGAGGGTCAGCAAAGGGTGGTTTGGATAGTGCCGGGACATCCAATTGTTATACAACTTTTTTTTCCTAGCAGTGATTAAGAGAGAATGCTATTCATTATTATGACTAATGCTTAAAGACTCTTTCTGGGCCTGGGCAGTGTCCTGTAACTTTCTGGGAGCCTGAGGGCGATGTCACAGCTGAACCTAGACTTTGCTCTGGATGGCAGAGCACTCTTCAAGCGTGCTTTCTCAAAGGGATTAGCACAGCATTTCATTCAGCTTTTTCATCAGGTTTCCTTTCCCAGCTCAGTATCTACTGTACACAAGGGTCAAGTTTTGATCTCCCATTGAGGGTTTTTTTTTTCCCCCTCTGATTCAAAATGGGAAGCTGAGGACCAGGTTGCTCTCACCAAAATCATCCATTCAGTCTGCTGTTTGCAGCTTATTACTGCTTTTCAGCACTTGCCCAGTAGGTGGGTTTTTCATTTAGTGTTGTTTGTCTGGCGCTGTTTGCATGGTTTTCTCAAAGTGAGATGATGCCTTGGAATTGGTACATTTAAATCCTCACAAACATGCTAATCCAGAAGTGGCAGCTCTTCAATTTATGATCAGCAGCCTGAGGTATGAGAGAAATGTACTTGGTGGTCTAATTGTCTAATTTCTTACATATTAGCAATGCTAAAACAGTAACTGTTTTTTACTGAGTAACCAGAGTTGTTTTTAGGGTCACACAACCTGAACAATTTACTCAGATCACACCAGATTAAGTTTCATAGCAATGCAAGTTTTGCAACCTAAAGGATGGAGAAGAGGGCCTCTATCTTACATCCCGCATGAGGCCTTTCAGTTTAGTATCAGCTCTAGGCATAAGGAGCTGATGATGGTCGTGGAGGTGAAATCTTCCCTCTGTCAAACTGAGTCTGTTCTAACCAAAACAACTCTGCCTGTCTGCACTGGTGTTTCTGGTTTTGCTATCGCTGATAATAACCAAAGTAGTGAAACGTTCCCTGAAGATTCTCTGCAGAGGTACAGCATAACATGAAGTGCACACTTATACACTGCCTGCGAACCACATAGGGAAGTGTTTGGGGATCAGTTCTTTCATCATACAAAACACTACCCTATTAAGGTAATTTGTCAATTGTCATTGTGGGAATTCTCCTCCTCACCTTAAAGAAAAGAGAAAAGGCACAGACTAACCACTCCCCTCCCAGGCTTCTTTTAACTCTGTAGTTATATCTGCAGTGTCCCTTCTATTTCCACACAGGTACAAGCATCGTGCACACATCAGTCTGCTGTAAAAGCTGAGAGGCTCTAGAGTGAACTGCAATACCCTTTCCTTGTATCTTGATTGAATGCATTACATTCATGCATACCTTTACATGGCTGTGAAAGGTCCCATTGACTTGAATCATGCACAGATACGGTCATGCTTACCTATTTGCAACAGTGCTGAATCAAACCCGTTAGATTCATCTCAACCAACAGAAACTAGTGCAGGCTAGTGATCCAGAATACCTCTTAAGTCAAAGAAGAGAAATAGATATCCTCTAGAGGGCATTTCAGCTCATCTATCTCAGACATCTACATTAAGGCTGCAATAAGTCATTCCCTAGAGGTCCCACTGTTTCTCCACTGACTGTACAGGGACCCTAGAAAAGACATACAACTTTCAGGTGGCTAAAGCGGGATGGCAGCTATCCAGGCCTGAACGTGCAAGTCAGAGTAGAAACAATTGCATTTGGGGGCCTTCTGCTGGCAGCAGCATGTTCCCAGGTGAAAAGGACATTGTTGTGCTTGACTGGCACGATAGAAATAAAGCTCTTTTAACAAGGTAAATTTCTGAACGGTTTTTCTTTTGCTACGCAGAGTATTGGCAGGAGGTACGGAGAGGCCTGTAACCAGACAAGACAAAAGAGGCAGAGGTAGAGTCAAGGTCTGATTTCATCCAGGCAGACTGTTCTAGGGTTTCCACAGAGATAGGCTGTATTTTCAAACAATGTTTTTTCCTCTTTGCTGCTCTCCAGTGCTCCTTGACTTTAGCGGTTATCTAATATTACACATGATGTTGGTTACTACACCATCACCCTGCTGTTAAATACAAGAGTTCATACACAGATTCTTTCAGGTACTATGAGACTGAAAACTAATTTTCTGGCACAACAATTTATTCTTATTACAATATTTCCCTGTAGCAAATCTGCTCAGAGTAGAAACAGGACTAGAAAAGGGCCAGCATAGAACACTATGGGATACAGGCTCAGTTAGATAAGCTCACGCCCAGCCCTGTCCGCTGATCAGTGTTCTGTGATGAACGTTGTGAAATCAAAAAGAAGGGGTAGTGCGGAAGCAGTCTGCTGGCACTAAGATTCAGTGGAAAGAATACAAAAGAGCAGAAACATAGGATGTGTGGTGCACAGAAAGTTTAAGCAATATCACAGGCCATACAGTCCTAGGGAGAGGAGTGTTTGTAATCTGTTTAGGAGGAATCTTGATGAAGAACGTCAAAGGGTCAAGAAAGCTTCAAAAGCACATGATGCCAGTGGGCATGAGTATAGATGACAGAGGATGAAGTTCTCTGTGCTGGCAACTGATGTCTGAGCTACGGGGAAGGAAAACTATCCAAAGGGAGAAATGAAATTAAGTATATTGTTAGAAGTAGCAACCTCCCAAATAGATGCCAGATGCAATCAGATTGTGAAGCATGGCAGGATACTCAGGAAATGTTTACACTAAATAAGGGAGTTACAGGCTGTGTTCCAGACTGGTTGGGTGAAAACTACCTTGGATCCAGAGGTTGTACACCCTCTGTGTACAACCATTAGTGCCTCTATGCCCGAATTACTTCCTAACACATCCTTCTGAAGTGTTAATGAGGCAATTAATTTGGGCAGAGCACCCCATAATACAGCTGTAGAATCCAGAGATAAGTCTGAGTGAGCTTTGATCTATTTGTTCCCAAGTGGGTATGCGTGGTCTCGTGCTTCCTACACCTCCTGCAGCCATTATTATATGTATTTAAGTGCACAGATGTTGCACAATCAAATGGAATTTAACAATAGTTTACACATAGGTATACACCGTCTTGAGAGATGCAGAAAAAAACATCTAAATAAAGTGTGCCTCAAGAAAAAATGAACCGTATTATTTTAAATGCAAGCACAAGAAGAATGTACCTTTCCCCAGAATGAAATGCATTTGGAGAACTGTAGCAGTTGTCACAAAAAAAACGTGTGATACCAGGGGGAGAAATAGACACAGAAAATCAGGAAGATGACCTTTGATCAGAAAACTGTACTTTAGGAAAAGAATACAAAGAAATGATAGTAATACTCATGAGTTACTTCTATAGGAGTTATTGATTTCTTTCTTTTAATGATTCTTCCACCATTCATCTTCACCGCATGTAACAATAGTCACTTACGTTTGCAGACCTCTGCAGAAGACATGGGTTTCCCTCTATCTCGGTAATACCCCGGTTTGCACCTTTGACACCGATGTCCCTCTGTGTTATGCTTGCAGTTGTCACAGACTCCACCACTGCGCTTTCCTGATGCCAGCCAAACACTCAGATCAAAATGGCAGCTATCAGCATGGTTGTGACAGCGACACTCTGGTGAGAAGCAGGAGAATATATTTCAGGCTTATATAATAGACACAGCAATACTATTCAAATGGTATCATTTTCCTACTGTGAATCACGGAGGAAATATTTGAATGTAACACATTTCATCTGCCTGCAATCCTTGATTTTCATAAAAACTAGAAATTGCAACAGAGAGTGATAGTCCCAGTCAGGGTGGTTGTGAGCTGTGTGGTATTTTTACAGCAAGACAAACCAATCTGATGGTATCGTAAGTCCTGCACAAAACCCTGGAACGCTAGAACACGTGAGGAGACATAGCTGCATGAAGAACAGATTTCTGCCTTGTGAATTCCACTTCCCAATAGCCCAAATGGGTCAGCTGCTGTAAAACAACATGCATACTGAAGTTTTCCATCAATGACCAGCAACTTATCCCCAGTTTCTGTAATGGCACCATTAGTGTAAATCGACAGAAGTCTTTGTTAGGGAACTTTGCCTGCTGGCATGGTGAGTGCTCATCCTGAAAGCCTGGGTCAGTAAACTGCCTCCCACTTACTTCTGCATTCATTTGGCGCCCCTGTTTTTCCATCTCCTGGCTTCCAAGGCTGGTCATTGTATAGTGGTGCACATTTCTCACAGTGGTCCCCTGCTGTGTTGTGTCTACACACGCACTTCCTGAGAATACATTCAAATAGCTACAAGCAAGAACATGGTGGAGTGCCCAACAGCCTCACGAGGAGGTGGGACTTCTCCTGCACAACTCCCACACAGCTGCCTGGCTCTCTTAGGGAACCCACAAAGCCTGGAGCTTAAATGTGTAGCTTTATCTCTTCACACAGTCACTAATGATGTAGATTCTTCCTCTATATTCCAGTCTAAATGCATGTGGCAACAATTTCTTTTTAACTCTCCAGTTGACTATTTTACTACTACATTGATGAACAGCCTTATTTAAATTGGGTAAGCTAATGCAGCTTATTTTGATTTCCAAGTACAGGGCAAGAGCATGCAAAGACCCTGAGCAGACAGTAACCTCCAGGCAGTGTAAAATACACTCTCGGCTAGCAGAGCTGAGCCACAGGAGAGCACAGTCTAACAGAGGATGCTGGACCTTGTCTTATTTGACATTGTCTGGAAGAGAGAGTAAATATAGGGCAATGAAATCACCATGAATTACTAAACTACAAATTGTTAGAAGAATGAGCAAGTAATCCTGGACGTCCTAGCACAGTTAAAAATGTAGCAAAAATATTAAACCTGGAAAAATACCAACCAGTATACCCACAGAAAAACAATCCAAACCACACATTCTGTGAGAGGAAAGCACTGATGTTTGAAGAGACTTAGGTACGGTAGACACCAACCTACCAAC
>NW_009202854.1:9904-27272 GCF_000690835.1 Fulmarus glacialis | reverse complement strand
AAGGCTGCAGCCCGTTATGGTGCCCTGCCTGCTCCCTTGAGCTTTGGGACTGTTCTTTGTGGTCTCCTGTCCCTGGTCCCCTCCCAAGTGCTGGCTCTATGGGGACAGCCCTGGAAGCACCAATGCTGACACCCCCATCTTCCCCTGGGGTCCCTCAGCAGCATCACGGGGCTGTCAGGGGTCACCTTCTCCTGCCACAGACGATGACTGTGATGGTGACATCTCCGAAATGCCCCCACCCTCCCTCTGCTCCCTTGGCTGCTTGTCAGACCCAGCTCTGCCAACGTGCAGTGAAGATGTGGAAAAATACTGGGGCCCTGTATCCTTGATGCCCCCGCGTCCCCCAGCCTGTCGAAGCCAGAGCCAGCTCACCCCAACCCCCCTTCCCCCAAACTTGTGTGCCAGGACTCCCATGCGCTCCTTGGGGAGCCCAGTCTCTCCATGCCTCCCCCAGCTGAGCCCCCCCCGTGCAGGCAGCCTCCAAACCCTGTGCCAGGCACAGACTTCATGCACGGCTGCCGAGCCCCATCCTCCGAACAAACCTCTGGCTCTGACTGCCCCTGCCGTGCCTGTCCCCTCCACACTCCCAGGGAGACATGTCCGGACCTGCCTGGCTCTCCCTTCACACTCCACACACAACCACCCAAGGGACCCCCTGCCCCCCTGTCCTAATTTCCGTATAGCCTGGGTGCTTCCTTTACGTGCCCTCGGGGGCACGACTCCGTGGGAAAGGAGCTAACCCTTCCCTTTGCTAAGTGCACGTCCAGCTGTAGCAAGTCAAGCTCCTCCTGGCAGGTACAGGGGTTTCCTGCCCCCCTTGCCATGCCCTGAGAAGAGATGGCATGGCTTGGGGATAGCTCTTGGGTAGCTGTAGGTGCCCCCCATCTCTAGGTGGGGAGAGAGCCACCCAACTTCCCTGCCATGGGGAGGGCTTTGCCTGCCCCGGTCCTGCTGCGTCCTTCTGAAGAGAGGAGCCGAGCTGGGCTCTCCATCCCCAGGCCGGAGAGGAGCAGTTTTGCTCCCCAAACCTGAGTGCATTCTCCCCTCCATCTGCTTTTCTCCTGACTGCCCTCCGGGCTGTGGTATCTGCTGGGGCAGAGGCTGTGCTCACTGCCTTCCCAAGCTTTGGGTCTGGGCACCAATAAATAGTTTCAAAACAAAAGCCAGAGCTAGGTGAGCCTCCCAGGTCTGCTTGCTCTCCTTCCCTGCCTACAGCGTGCAAGCTGCTTGCGTGGAGCCGCCATGCTGTCACTCCGGCCGAGGTAGCCGGCACGTAGCTGTGCTGCCGTGCCATTCTGCACGACCGCAGCTGGGCTATTTACGGGCCTGCACAGATGCTGTGCCAACGCGCCGGGGCTCAGGGCACGGGGGGATTAACCGGAGACTTTCTGATTCAGGAGCACAACTGTCGGGATACCAAGCAATGTTGGGTCTCAGCTACAGTGCAGAGCCAGCATAGTTTTAATGAGATGTGGAATAATAAATTTAAGGGCAGAATGCAAAAAGGAAGCTGAAAGCCCG
The DNA here is from genome assembly GCF_000690835.1 of Fulmarus glacialis. Lineage (NCBI taxonomy): Eukaryota > Metazoa > Chordata > Aves > Procellariiformes > Procellariidae > Fulmarus > Fulmarus glacialis. Next base: position 25,751 of record NW_009202854.1, on the reverse strand, counting down.
TCACTGAGCCTGGAGGAGAGGCATGTGGTTGAGCAATGTGCTTGGTGCCCTGATACATGCACGTCTTCGGGGCTTGTGCACGGCCACGTGCCCCTCTTGTTGTTCCTAACCCATAGCAGTGATAGAGCTGCCTTAAGTGAACATGTATAGGGTGTTGCTTCCTAGCATGTCACCCACAGGGCCACCGACTTGCTGCTGGTGCTCAACCGCGCTCGCAGGCTGCCTTGGCATCGCCCACGCGTGTTACCACCAGTCCAAGCACCCAGGCTTCATGCTGCTGGTGCTCATCTTTCCAGCGCAGCCTCTTTGCACAGAGGGAGTCAGGGGTTACACACGGCAGTGGGATGCTGGTTCTGCTGTCATTAGATTTTTCCCCATGATGCTAAGCAAATTAGCTGTTAATGAGCTCCCAGGATAGGGAGGAGAGGTTAGTGTGTGCCGTCCTGTGTTTGGGCAGGGAGCACGCGGGGATGCTCGCTTCGAGATGGAGAACAGGTCTGGCCTGTCATCTCCATCTCTTCAGCTCTTGGCTGCTTGACTTCAGTTTGCTAACATCTCATCTTTAGGAAGCGGCTTGCCAGCTCTTTATGTTTAAAGCTGTTTGTTTTGAAGGCAGGAAGATGATTTAACAACTAAAACACTTTCAGATTATAGAAAGAAAATGAGGAAATATTACTCTTGGCTTAAGCCTCTCCTAGCAGTGCTCCACCCAAAGTGAAGTGCATGGTGCTTGCAGCTACTGCTGGGTCAGCAGCGTCCTCCCTACACTTGCTGAGGTTCAGGGGCCAGGTTTTAAATCAGAGCCTTCGTTATGCTAAAAACAAACCTCGGCTTGTTGGAGCCAGCAGGTCCTTGCTGCTGATTCCCTGTGGGAAGGGGCTGTCGGCAGCGCTGCCGTGTGAATGCTCTCACCCTCCCACCTGCGTGCCCTGGCTTGGTGCTTCTGGCCATGTGTGGGCACGGGGCACTGCCGTGTTCCCTGTCATGGTGCAATTCCTGGCTGAGAAGAGTCAAACCCTCCTGCTGCCCATGTCGGGGCCACATGGATGCTGAGGGGAGCAGGAAAGCAAAGCCCTGTGCCCTGCTGGGATGTCACTGGGGTTTAGCAAATCCAAGGTGTGAGCAACAGTGTGAGCTGGGGCTGTCCTGGCTGTGCAAAGGTCTCCACTGCTGGGACGAGCGGCCTCTGCTTCAGTTTCCATGCTGTCATGCTAGTCTCACCAAAGGGTGACTTGCACTGGAGAAGCTGCTTTTCCTCGTCGGTGGTTTGGTCTCCAGGGCCAAGCTGTCCTGTGCTGCTCCCAGTTGGCCCTTGGGCTTGTATGCTGAGTCCCCCTCCTGCACTTTGGGGGGCTCATTTGGCCTCTCAAAGTGCACCCAGTGCCCCATGTCTCCAGCCTGTTTGCGGTCCCCCCCATCCTCCAGACCTAACCTTCATCTTCTGCTGAGGGCAGGGAGGTGCAGCCAAATCCTTCTGTTGTGCAGACTTTCATTTCCATAGCAGTAGCCATGGATACAGACTGTTTGTGCAAATAACCAATATTCCCACCCACACCAATTGCTGACCATTGCAGGCACGGGCGCCGGACAGCCCAGGGTTTGGTGTTGCTGGTAGTCCTTAGGGCTTTACCTGCTGCTGGAAGTTTGCTTTCCCAGATGCTCTCTAGGGCTTTGCTAAAACAAAACCCAACTTTGTCAAATGGGTGGAGTTATTTAACTGCTTTCAAAACACTGGGTTTCGTCTGTGTGACTTGCTAACTGTGGCAGAGGCGAGTGGTGTCCTCCAGCTTCTCCCTTGCGGTGCTTGAGGGGAAAAAAACTAGTTCCTAGAGCAAAACGATACCCTGGTTGTGTGTGCAGGCTCTGCCTGTCACCTGGGTGCTCTGTGCAGGTGATGTGGGGTCTGGCAGCGGGATTTGCATCCTGGCATCAGCTAATGGGGCTGGCAGCAGACCTTACCCCATTAGCCAATATGATGCTGTTGCATTTCTCTAGTTTATGTGCAAGAAAGTGGTTTGCCTTGGTGAAGGGGTTGTGGAGTAAAACCTAGATGCAATGAATTGGACCTGAGACTCTCTGAGCTCAGCGAGATGTCTGGTGAAGGAAGAAGCTGTTTGGGACATAATATTGAGTAGCAGCACTAACGAGTGAGGCAAGATTATATTCGTAAGTGTGGCTGAGATTGCACTTAAACATTGTTTGCTACTTGGGCCTCCAGTTTCCTCTCTTTAAAGACTTGTTGGCACTTAATGAAAGCTGAATGAAGTGGCAGAGCTCCCCTAGCACAAACACAATGCTTAAACGCACAAATTTAGCCTGAGAAGAGCCAGCGTGCTGCAAGGCTTTGACACTGGTGTGACTGCTCTTAGTGAGGCTGTACTGGCACAGCATTAAGGGGTGTGATTTACTCCCCACTTGCAGTTATACTAGTAAAGTGTGAGGTATAAGCCAGCCTTTGCCTCCTGCAGCAGAGCTCAGGTGGGAGAGCTGGCGTTCACAAAGAACTGATTTTTTTCCCATAGACTCGCTGCTAATTGAGCTTTTAGTCTCTGCTGCTTTGGCTGTCAGAGCCCGGGGAGAATTGCCTGATGGTAGCACAGGAAAATAACCCTCCGCTTCCAAGTTCCCTGCAAGCACCTGAGAAGACACGTGCTCGGTCTCACTCGCATGCCTGCGCTTTGCCTGAGCTGGCTCCCAGGCAATGGGCTCGGATAAACGTGGTGCTGGTGTGTGGCACTCAACAGGATCCTAAAGCACTTGAAGCCACAGCAGTGCCAGCATCACTGCTGGTACCTTGCAGTGCGATAGGACCCGGTCACATTCCGAAGGCCTTAACTCTCCACATAAACCAGACCCGTCCCTTGCCCGCGCTGAGTTAGTGTGGACGTTTTGTAATGTGTCTGAAAAACCCACTCTTGCTTTTGTCCCTTTCGGTTAGGCGAGAGGATCCTGGGCTATGCGGAGGAGCCTTGCTACCTGTGGTTCGTCATGGAGTTCTGCGAAGGGGGAGACCTCAACCAGTATGTGCTCTCACGAAGACCCGACCCAGCGACAAACAAGAGCTTCATGCTGCAGCTGACCAGCGCCATTGCCTTCCTGCACAAGAACCATATTGTCCACCGGGACCTGAAACCAGACAACATCCTGATAACCGAGAAGTCTGGCACCCCTGTTCTCAAGGTGGCCGACTTCGGGCTGAGTAAGGTCTGCGCTGGCCTGACTGCTCGGGGCAAGGAGGGTGGGCATGAGAACAAAAATGTGAATGTGAACAAGTACTGGCTGTCTTCGGCTTGCGGCTCCGATTTCTACATGGCGCCCGAGGTCTGGGAGGGACACTACACTGCCAAGGCTGACATCTTCGCCCTCGGCATCATCATCTGGGCCATGATTGAGAGGATAACTTTCATTGATGCGGAGACCAAGAAGGAGCTGCTGGGGACCTACATCAAGCAGGGGACCGAGATTGTGCCCGTTGGGGAAGCGCTGCTAGAAAACCCAAAGATGGAGCTGCACATCCCTCAGAAACGCAGGACTTTGATGTCTGAAGGGATCAAGCAGCTCTTGAAAGACATGTTGGCTGCTAACCCGCAGGATCGACCTGATGCCTTTGAGCTTGAAACCAGAATGGACCAGGTTACATGTGCTGCTTAAATTCAGGGCAGGGCACTGCTGTGCTTTGCAGCTGGGTAAGTGATCCGCAGTTTTTGTATTATTCTGTCTGCTGTACCAGCCCAATAATGCACTTTGTAGTGACACAAAGGAGTCTTTTATGTTCCCGGAGCTATTTCTATAGTGACTCATCAAAGCACTGCTTCTGAGTTTTTTTTCCACCTATTCTACAGCAAAAATAAAGTAGAGGTGGGAAACAGAATTAGCTGCACGTCCCGCTGCTGCCCAAAGGCCCAGTGGAGCTGGCAGGGCTGGGCAGGAGCCCTGCTCCTCGGATGTCCTGGCCGGTGGCTGAGACAGGCTGGTGCACGGCAGAGACCTGCGAGCACCCTCTGACATCAGCTTTGGGCATGTCCGTCTCTCCCAGGGGCAGGGAAGGAGCTGCCAGTTCTGCCTTCTCTGCTACGTGGTATAATTTCCATGGTCAGCGCTGGGAGCCCCTCGCTGTCTAGCACAGTCCCCTTCCCCTCTGAGACCCAGACAGGATGCCTCAGGGCTCGGCTGGCTCAGTGAGCTGGCACCGAGTGGAGTGGCAGGTCCATCTCAGCACAGAGCTGTTTCCTTTGCTTTCAGCCACGAGGCGCGTGGGTCTGTCTCATTTTGTTTCCTTGCTAAAGGCAGGACTTCCCTTTGGTGTGGACTGCAGTTGCCCAAACCCAGTCGGATGCTTTGGTGTCCAGTGTCTGGGTTGGTAGATCTGCGTCTGCTTGGGAAGGAAGCTTACAAAACAGTTGTGCTCAGGCTGAGCTCAGCTCCGTTCAAGAGGAGTCCCCTCCCTTCTCCCCGCAGCTTGGTTCCTAAATAGTCCCAAGCTCAGAGGTCCCAGTCCTGGGGCCTGGGTGGTCACACATGCTCTGGAAGGACCCCCAGGGATGTGGGGGTAAGTGGCAGTGTCATTAACCAGTGACACTGAAGGACTGGGAGGTGTTGAAGGACTGGGAGGTGTTGCCTGCATGGCAAAGCTGTCTGTAAACAGGAGCTGTTACTAGGGATTCTCCTGGCCAAAACACTTCAATGAAACTGAGAAATTACAGATTACACGGGGTGAGGCGGATGTCTTCCCAGCCCAGGTTCTTTCTCAAGCTCCTGCAGAGCTGCCTGACCGTTGCTGGTCACAGGAGACCTCTGAAAGCCTGCCTGTGTCCTGTGCTGGCATTGCAGCTTGGGCTCCCAGCACCTACCTCACCCTGAAACCACACAGATCCTGCTGGACCAGAGCAGACCACAGATACAAGAGAGCAGAGAGGGACGAAATGGCTGCCCTAGCCAGCAAACACCCGGCCTTCAGCCTTGCAGCCGACGGCTGTGTGCCTGGCCCGCTCCCGTGAGCGAGCCTCCAGCAGCAGGGCGGTGGGGAAAGTGGGGGCATTTTGGCAGGTTTTGCTAAAAAACCTCATTGCTGCCCACCTGAGGGTTCCTGAGCCTTACGTAAAGCGATGTGTGTGCCCAGGTAAGCTTTGTGCTGTTTGCAGAGAAATAGGAATATAGAAACGGAAAGGCCCATTGGGTAGGTCCAGTTCTGTCACTGCTGGCTTGTCTACACCCCCTCCGCGCCCCGGCACACAATATTTATTTAATATTTAAATATTGAGATCTCCAGCACAAGTAATTGATGTGACTGCTTCCGCCTGGGGCTGGGGCTCGGTACTGGTCCCAGTGCAAGTGTGGGCTGAGGATTAGGGTGGGGGAGGGAATCTGCAGAAATGTGCGCCCTTAAGATGGGTGTGATGAAGTCCCGGGGCAAGAGCAGGGCACCCCACCCTGTGCCCCAGGGCGAGGCGTGGGTCTGCTCCGGCTGTTGGGAGCAGCTCTGCTGCGTGGCGGAGGGTCGGGTCGGGGTTTGCTGCCGCCGTTGCGATCGGCTCTGTGCTGACACGATGCTGCTGAGTTATGCAACCAGCCCGTGCCCTGCGGGGAAAATTCATCCTGTGCATATCTGCAGAATAGTACACGCGGGGATAACAAACACCGAGGGGACAGTCCTACCCCGGGGCTGTTTGCTTAAAACCCAGCTGCCTTCTGCAGCCCCCCCACCTCTGCCCGCGCTGGAGCCAGCCGTGAGTCTGCACCGATCGGCTCCGTCGGTGACACAGCTGCAGCAGAGATGGATGCACTTATGTAACACAACCTGGCATACGTAGCGTGGCCGCTTGGCCCAGATAGGAGCCCGGCGCCAGCCATATGTCCACCGCAAACCCAGAGCGTTGTGCGTTGTGCTGTGGGGAGTGTTCCTCTGGCTTGTTTATGGGGCAGCAGAATATTTGTTGTGCTTTTCTGCGGGGTTTTTCTAATGTGTTGTGTATTGGTGCATTCGACAGCCTGCCTCTGGCTGTTATTAAAATGCAAACCTTAAATCGGAAACCTGCTTGAGAAGCTTAAAATGCGATTTAGAGCAGGGCCTGAATTCTGCTCTCAGGTAGCTTAAGTTGACCAAGAAGCTCAAGTAACCTCTTCCAACTTAACTGTGGCACTGGCGCGTAGCTTATGGTGCTGCTGGGTCATGCAGTGAGTTCTTCTTCCCCAGGACAGCTTCAGACCCTGCTCAGCCTTGGTTCATGTCATAACCTGGAAAAGTGTAACCCTCCTGACCCAGACAATCAGATTTTTGCTTATTCTTTGGTATGCCACTGACCTCTTCCAATTTTGCTTCGTGTCCCAGCAGCTTTGCCTTTATTTCTGCTACAGATGCTACATGCACCTGCCAGTCAGCAGGCTTCATGCTCTGTTACCCTTCCAAAATGCAGATATTAAATGTCAGTTCTCAGCCAGGAAAGTGTTTCTGGCTTGGTTTCTGCTGGACACCAGGGTGTTTGGGGTGGAGATGAGCCTGCTTAGCTCCTTGCTCCCCTCACCAGCACTGCTGGTGGCCCGGGGGCGGTAGGTGCAGCAAAGGTGGGCAGTATTTCCCTGAGCAAAATGAAGGTCGTCTCTTTCTTACTTGAACACTTCCCTACCTTCTGCAGAAGGAGTTTATCTAAAGCCTGAGATCGCTGTTCCCGAAAGCATGACTTTTGGGCAAAGAGGACAAAAGCCTTTCTAGTACAAGTAGGGAGTGGCTGGGTTGGGCTGGTTTCCTGCTTATCACTCTGGATTGCTGGGTGATAGCCCAGCGCTGTCACTGTGCCCACACTAAGGAGTATTTCACCCCTCCTTGTCGGTACTGGAAGGTTGGCGCTGCTCTCCTCTCTCCTCTTCTCCTGCAATGCAAACATCTTTTTCTTTACGTGTCTTTCTTGTAGCTGCCCTCCGAGTTCCCGAGGGCCGGCGAGGGGCCTCCCATGGACACTGCTTCAGTGGGACCCTCTAACGTTGTGGGCTTGTGCAGTGCAGATTGAGCAACCCTTAGACAAGTGGCTGAAGAGCGAGGTACAGCGAGAGCATGTGGCTGTTTGCTGCTCGCTGGAGTGGCACCAGTGGTCTTGGCCACAGAAACACAGGGAGCAAGTGGCAGCATCACCCACCACCTACAGTTGTACATTTAAGAAACTTTGTAGTTTTAGTTCACATAGGGCATCAAACTGCAATGGTTATGATGAGAGTAGAAGGCAGCTTGTTCTGGTAGATCATATTCCATAATATTTTCACTGTGGATAAAATAGTAGCTCTGATTTTGGGGTGGATGCTCAAGGTGAACGGCAGGAATCTGTGCACGCGGTGTGGTGCAGACTGCAGCATCTCAGCAGGACGGTGTCTGACAGCCGAGGCCAGCCTGGTTCACTCCAGCACTCCTCCTTCTCCTCTGTCACTGGTTTTGATCATTCCAGTTTCAGCTGTTTGCATTTGCATTGTTCTCCTCTTTGCATTTTCAAAATGCAACAGGAGCTGATGCTGAACAAGCTCATCTGCTCTCCCTGCGTGATGTGTCTAGCCCCGGCGAGAGCTCGCTGGTGCTGTGCCCAGCCGCTCCTGAGCACCGCTAATAAACTGCTGCCCTATGGAATTTCAGACCTGAAGGGCAGGGATCGGACGCACATCAGCAGCATCTCTGAGAGCTGTCAGTGAGCAGAGCTGTTGCAACAAGTTAGGTCTTGTCTGTTAGTACCACTCAACTCAAATTTTACCATGCGGTAAAAGTGCCCTTACCCCACTGGCCACAACAGGTGAGCGAGTCAAGGAGAAGGATAGCGGTTTCTTTTCTGAAACAGTGTTGGTTTTGACTTCAGACTGTTTTCAGTGTGGTTTGTGAATCTTGTCATGGACAAAAGCCATGGGGACAGCAAAAGCAAGGTCAGTTCCTCTTCTTGGTTGCAGCAGGGGGTGCAGCATCGCAGGGCCACCCCGCGGATGGTGACATCTTTCTGGGCAGCGTTGATTCTACCTGGGGAGAAGCGAAGCCCTGAGGATGAACTGGATCACATCACCTCTGGCCAGATGTGTTAGTGTTTGCGTTTGCTCACCATCACTGCCGTTCTCCCTCCTGGGGGAGGCTGCTGCGGTTGGATTTAAGGAAGCTCCCAAGGAGTGCGTTACAAATATACGTACAGAGCATGACGAAGGACTTGGGACATAATGCAGGCTCTCAGCCCCCTTCCCTTGTACCCTGTGTTCCCACGCAGGGGTAGATAATGTGATTTACACGAGAAGGTGCTGGGTTATCTCTCCCTCCCCTGCGCTGAGTCCTCTGATACCACGCAGACCACATTGCCACCTCCCATCTCTGCCGTGACCCACGCATTAGTGTCATCTTCCTTAGGTGCTGGATGAGGACTCCACGGCCTGCTGGTTCATATCCTGCTGATGCCGAATGAACGTTCGAGCTGATTAAAACTATAAGTGGCATCAGTGGAGGGATTAAAAGCCCTTGAACAAGCCCCTGAAACAACATGCGTCAGTGGAGTGAGCTCTCCTGTCTCAGAGCTGTGAGCGCGGGGCTGCTCAAGCAAGCGCCTTCCCTGAAAATGCTCCTACGCCAGGGAAGCACAAACAGTGACGCTGCCCTACTTGCTAACGGAGCTGCACCACAGGAGAAATCTTCCGGAAGATTCCTCGCGTTATTGCCCCTGACCTGATGTCCGGGTGCCTCTTACAAGCCTGCCTTCTCAAACAGAAAGGCTTTTTTTCTGATTGCAGCCTGCAATGGCGGCATCTCCTGGTTAACCTCTCCTGAAAAGCAGCGTGCCCGTGGCCCTGGCTTCTGCTCCGAGCAGCAGAGGCAGCCTCTTCCTTTAGAAATGTGTTCCTCAGGCACAGGTTTCTTTAATGAAATTTCCTAGGGCTAAGGGATTTGAGTTATTTGCTGGGCAGTGGCAGTTTTTCTTCAGCAGGTCTCTCCCACTGCTCCTTCGCTGTGGCTTGGTGTCTCTGCAGAGCCCCTCGCTCGTTCCCGGTGGGAGAGGTCCTGCCTCTGCTGAAGCGGGGAGCTAAATCCACCTCCCCAGTTTTTTTCCATTTAACTGTCTGAGCTCAGAGCTCAAGTTTGGGGAAAAATTAAACTGCTGTTATCTCCTGGAAAATTACCACGTGTGCATAGCACGAGGGGTGACGAAGTGAAGCAGGGCCCTCCCCTTGGGTCGAAGGTTTGCATGTATTTCAGTGACTTCCAGCCCTGTCCCCCGCTGCAGGAAGCCCTCGAGGAGCCAGTGGGCAGAGCTGACAGCAGTGGTGAGACCCCCAGGTCTCCCCATCGGGTAGGTGGGTCCCAGCTTTCATCGAACCATCACCGCTGCTTCCCAGCACAACTCCTGGCCTCAGCTCTGCTGGTCCCTTCTCTGAAGGTTGTGACATCCTGAATGGTGTATTTCTAATACAGAAGTGACATCGCGTGCACGTGTGCTGTTCCTCTGCTGGGTCCAGCCCTGCTGCTGGATGGGATGTCCACAGGGAATTTGCTGGGTTGCAAACAAACTGGGAGGAAAATGCTGGTGGCTTATGTGCAAAGTTGAGCATTTCTGCGTCCCTGAGCTGGGAGGACAGGAGGGTGCAGTGCCAGGGCTGTGGAGGAATCGGTGCAGCACCCTTGGTGCTACAGGGGCCGTGGGGGATGCTGTACGTGGGGACTTTGGCCAGACCAGAGACTGGCACAGCAAAGATCTGCCCGTTCTTCCCTAAAATCCCGGGCACTGAGCATCCTTGTGGGCTGTCACAAGTGCAGCACGGCTGCGCTGCAAACCCATCCTGCTCTGCTTTCAGTTGCACCGAAATGGATTTTAACCCCCTCTTGCAGAGCCACTTGAGAAGCCCGAGCTGCTGCTGACGCACAGGGCGAGCGGTGCAGGGCGTCCCCGGTGTCACAGCTTGTTCCGCCTTTCCCGGGGTGTGCGGATGCAGAGGACCGGGAGCCAGCACTTGCAGGCGCATCACCTGGACCCTCAAGGCCGGGCTCTGCTGTGGTAATGCTCATCCTTGTTCCAGCCAGGCTGTCACCGCGGTGAGCCCTGCGGATGGGGCTGTGTTACCGGTGTGCAGGGCGATGCTCAACCCCCAGCCGACCCATCCCAGCTCAGCCCACGCGCTGGGGCAGCTGGATGTAGGGAGACGTGGCAATGCCCATGTTGGACTAACTGGGACCAGTGGCAAGGCTGTGGGAGTGGGCTCCCTCTCCGCAGCAGTGTCCTCCAGCCCTTCCATCCAGCAGCCAAATAACTCCAGCACCAATCCGGTCACCATTGCACCTTCCACCCGGTGCACTTGTTCGTGGGCATTGCTGTTTGAGGTTATTGGTTGGGGCTGTGGAACGAGAAGGCATGCACTCATCTCGAGTTCTCCCAGACCCTCAAACGATGCTTTAATTAAGGCTTGGGAATGAAAGGAGAGGTGCAGCGAGCACACTGATCCTGCTTGCTTTACCTACCTGCAGTCTGGGTCGGGTGGCAGCTGGCAGGATGTCACAATGTAGTTAACTGGGACAAAACCGCTGACATACCTGACCTCTCTTTCTCCTTTCTTGTTTTTCTTGCAGGTTTATTTACCAGGGACCCATAATCTCCATTATTTACATGCTACGAGGGAAGTCAAAGATAAGGGAAGATGATGATACAGAAGATCCCTGGTCTGCAGGATCTCTGGCAATGTGAAATCTTTGGGTGTTAATTTCTTTTGTTGGGAAGAAGTGTTCTGGGGGTGCGGAGGGGGCTCCAGAGGCCTGTAGAAGAGCACAAGCTGGCAGCTATCATGCTCGTGAGACTATTTTAAACAAGATCTGGAGAGCAGAGCTGCCCTTGCCCAGCCCTCCCCGTGTCTCCTGTGCTGCCGTTTGACTCTAGATGTTTCTAGAGAAGATCTGGTTCCATACGGAGGTGGGAATCGGCAGCCCAGCAGCAAAGTGTGCTGCCAGGCACCAGCTCTGAGTCCAGCTGGGCACAACTTTGGGTTTAAAACTATTGTGTTTGCCTAGGGGAAATGGGAGCAAAGTGATTGCTGGGTTTGCACCGGGAGTGCAATCCTTTAGAAAAAAGTGAGTCTCTCGGACCACGTATTGCAAGCAGCTAAATACTTTCATAGCCAGGCAACTTCTGCATAGGCGGATGCTGCCCAGGCTGTGAGCAGTTGACATTAGGATAGAGTAGCATAAACAAGCTGAAAAGCCATTTAGGCAAGGCAGGTCTGCTGCCGCGATGGGCAGACCTTCATTCTCCCCGGGCTGGATTTCACTAGTGACATTTGTCACAGTCTGTGTATACAGAGGGCAAAGGGGAGCCCCATTTTCAGGTGGACATCATCTGCATACAAGAGAAACAGAAAGCAGTCCACTACTCTGATCCATTTATTTAATGCTAAACTTCAGTTGTTAGGAACAATATTTGGGAGAGGAGGAGATTTGGCCTAAATGGCTCACAGGCTGGATTCTAGCTTCCAGTGAAACACTTTTCCCTGCTAGTTAACTATCTCCAGGAAGCAAAAGGCAATGCTGCTGTTTAGGTTTGGTTTCAGTACAGCACAGCTCAGGTAAGGAGATTGGAACCTCAGGCTGAGCAGTTAATACTCGATTTCCTTGCCTATATTTAGAGCAACACTAATATTCTGGGGCTGACCCCATGTCGATGGTCTTTAGACTTTGCTCACTGTAAATGCAATGTAAAGCACCACCTCTTCTTCACCCTGCAGGTTTGGAACCACCTAAAACATTTCTCACCAGATTAAATCAGCCGGCAGTGGTTTGTGGAGCGGGCTGGTCTGACCCAGCATCGCTCCCGAGCTGCCCAGGTGCTCAGCCCAGGTGCTCAGCCCTTGCGCAGCCGGAGCTGGCCAGGGCCAGAGGCAGAAGAGGGTCCCCCTGACCCCCTCCTCCCTGGCTGTGGGAACTGCCCCTCGCCTGCACGCAGGCTCCAGCTTTCCTGTATCATCACTGGAAGGTTCCTGAACTGGCAGCACCTCCTTGTATCTACTCAGTGTGCTTTGCTGACCTCGTGGGAATGAATGGAAATGCAGTCCATTCACGTGGGCCAAGGCAGACTAAAGCAGGGAAAGGAGGGAGGGGTTTCTTTTTTCTTTTCCATCTATTCCAGGACACGAAGCTAAGGCTGTCGCTGCAGGAAGGCCAGGTCCCTCTTAGGAGGATGATGCCAGGAGGCTCCAGACCATGTGTCTGTGACTTCTGAAGGTTTGGACAGCACAAATTCGGTACCAAGCCCCCCGTTCCCATACTGCTCTTCTGTTTGTTCCTAGGGATGCTTCTGTACAGACCGTGACTGTACAGACTCCTTCCAGGCTGGTTACTGGGGTTTGAGCAGTTTGGGGCTGGTTAGCAGGCGCTGTGCTCGGCTCTGGCCGCAGAGCACTCTCGGGGGCTTTGAACAGCACTTGGGCTGCTCTCATTTCTCTCTAACCAGCAGCAGATGCCTGCAGTGGCCGTGCAGGGTTTCTCCCCAGCTCCCAGGGAGGGCTTGCAGAGCCCCGCACATCATGCGGCATCCCGCAGGAGGGCTGCAGTGAGACGAGACCTGAACCCCGTAGTTCACAAGTACAGCGTTAATGCCCTGATCCCTGGACCGTCCTTCCTCCACCTGACAGAGCCTTTGGTCCTGACTGTTATAACTGTTATAACCTAACCCTGGCTTGAACGGGTGCAGTAAGAGGGCTTTACCCTCAGAGCCCCGCACATCATGCGGCATCCCGCAGGAGGGCTGCAGTGAGACGAGACCTGAACCCCGTAGTTCACAAGTACAGCGTTAATGCCCTGATCCCTGGACCGTCCTTCCTCCACCTGACAGAGCCTTTGGTCCTGACTGTTATAACTGTTATAACCTAACCCTGGCTTGAACGGGTGCAGTAAGAGGGCTTTACCCTCCCAGCCCTGCTCTCCCTACTGGAAGGGCCCTCACTGGGCGTTACGCCCGGGGAGAAGGGAGCTTCCTAGCAGGAGATTTCCATGTGTGGAAACCAAGCCTGAACTGCAGGACATGGAGATGGAAGGTGGTGAGTGGGCTGCTCACCGGGACCACTGCCTCCAGCCAGCTGCCAGCACCCTGCTCCTCGGGACGGGAGCAAGCCTGGCAGGCAGCGTCCAGGAGGGTCACCCCTCTTGGTCCATCGCTGTTTCAGGCCATCTTCAAACCACACGTTTCCACCTCAGCTTTTGCATTGCAGATGTGTTTTTAAAGCAGCTTGATGTTAGTGAGCTAGACCGTAGTGCCTTACTTAGGATTTAGCAAACACTTCCAAGGACGAGACCTAGGGCTGCTAGCCTTTGGCCAATGTGGATGTTTCCCTGATTAGTTTGTCCTTTTAAGAGCAGTTCTCCTGATGATTTTGCTGCTGTTTTTGCTCGACTTCCCAGACTATACAGGAACCTGCCTTGTGTTTACAGCTCCTAGCATCTCTTTTCCCAGTTACTTTGGCCCAGACCAGCACTCCCTCTAGAACAAGGTGGGAATGGGGAACAGCTCCAACCTGCACGTGCCGTGGGATGGGGAATGTTTAGGCTTCTCTTCCCAGCTGGGTCTATTGGGCACCTCCTGCCCAGCTCCTGCAGGCTGAACTCCTCTGCTGTAGATGTTTTTGGCATTAGGATGCGCCGCTGGGAAAACTCAAGCTTAGGAAAGCAGCACCGAGCCTGCAGCCCGTTGCCCAGCCCGGGGCCAGGCTGTCTCCATCTCTTGCTGGCCGCAGCGAAGCTGAGCATCCAGATGCCGGGGGGGCCTGGTCGGTGCAGGGGGAGCCAAGCACCCTCTGGCGAAACCCTGCCACCCTCCAGGCTTGCGGGGCCCCCGCCCGGACCCCGGCCGGGGGGGGGGACTTGCGGGCCCCCAGCCGGTACCCGTGCCGGGGGAGTGATTGTACGAAACTGTTTACTTCTGACTATGCTGTTTACAGGAGGGATGTGGGGTGGGTGGGGGGAACAAGCCAAGCCTCAGGAGGATTGGGAAACGTGTTATCTGCACCAGCCTGCAGCAAGGCCGACACCACCGGCATCGTGCAGGTGTTGCGGGGATCTCCTGGCCAGCTTTGGTCTTTGGGAGGAGAGAGCAGAGGTGGCTCTAGCTTAGGGGGGTTAGATTAGCTCCCGCTTGTCCCCTTGCTGCTGTGTTTGAGGTTCAGCGGTGCTAGTGACAGATAAGAGTTACCCCTGTGGTCTTCCTTTACTCCTCAGGACCCAGCTCCTTCACATATCAGAGGCTCCCAGAGCCTTTCTGGAGCAATAAGACTTAAAACAAGCATTACCATCGTTGTGGAAATCCTCTGTTGTGTGTGTTGTATGTCTCCTCCGTATGCAGTATCGAGTCTGGGTTTAAACCTGCCAAGCGCCATGGGGCAACTGCTTCAGGGCACAAACTGGGACACGTTTCCCTGTGCTTTCTGCAGGTCACAAGAGCCAGGGAAACACGTTGCTGTTTTCCTTCATTACCCCCGGGCATGTGCTGCCCAAGCCTCACACTACAGCGGCCTGGGACGAGGGGGGCTCCTGGTCCGATTTCGGCAATGCTGCTGCAGGACGGGCTTGCGGTGCCAGGCCCTGCACCGGCTCGGCCGTGCCGCAGGAGCAGGCTGTGTGCTTTACCCCGGCTCCTCGCAGCCTCCCATCCCTTCAGGTCTGAGGGGCAGCATCTGGCAAGTAGAGCCCCTGGCTCCCTCGGCAGCGGGGTGCGGCCGATGCTCGTGCTGCTGCCTCCCTCGCCGAGGTGCTGCCCGGGAGCTGTCGCCGGTGGTGGGGAGAGCCGGGCACGTCCCAGCGTGTGGCCCTTCATGTCCAAAAGCATTTCACAATTCAGAGCAGGGTGTTGGGGCGGTGGGCGCAGCTGGAAGGAAAGCACAGGGAGCTGCTCTTTTCCAGCTGTGATGTGACAAATCCTGTTTCTCTGCAGTCTGCCCACGTGCTTTTAACTCCAAGGGTGATGTCCAGGCTGCAGGAAGAGCTCGCAGGGGCCAAAAGGGAGTGCTTGGTGTCCCCATCCTGATGCCTGTCCCCATCCCGGCGCCTGTCCCCATCCTGGGCCTTCAGCTCACTCATCCACCAAACCCCAGCAGCTTTGCAGAGCTGCTTCCCTGCAACACCAGGGCGGTGCTGGGACCCCAGCAGCACTGGGTGAGCCCCGGGACAGGGGCACCCTGGCCCAGCCCTGCTCCGGGCTCCCTCCGCTCCCTGCAGCCCCCGTGCTGAGCTAGCAAGAGCAGGCGGCTTAAACCCAGACTCCAAACTAAAGATAATTATATTAGTAAATGAACCTGTATTTTTCTTTTTTTTTGCACAGAAGCTGGTAATCTAGGACCTATGTGTGAACAACTTTATATAAATATTTTTTGTACTTGGTTTACTTGGGTTGGTATGAGACATTCTATTTAAGTTCTTTGAACACTGTGGATACCCTGATGTGTATGAGTGGCAGCGGCTTTGTAAATTAAGAGACGTTTGTGTGAATAAAGCTATTTGATGGGGTTGAAAAGCCACACACAACTTGAAACACAAGTTTTGTGCATTTGTCCTCAGCCACGCTGCCAGCGGCGGGTTTGTAAGGGGAGTCCCTGAGCAGCGGTGGGTAGACCAAGACCCTAAAGCGGTACCGGCTCCATCCCGGAGGGCAGGTCTGGCTAAGCCCGGGCTGGGCTAGCTGGCCTGACCCCAGGGGCTTAGGCCACTAAACAAAGGCATGGCGGCTGGTGCCAGCCAGAACGTGGCTCCCTGGCACGCGGCATCCTTGCCCCAGATTAGGATTAGCCCCGTTCTCGCTGCAGACACCAAGTAGGCCACAGCGATTAGCAGGGCAGGCAAGCTCGGCTTCTGCCCCCCCGCTGCCCGGGGGAA
>NW_009202854.1:9483-9750 GCF_000690835.1 Fulmarus glacialis | reverse complement strand
CTTTGCACAGATCCTCTGCCCCAAATCCCAGATGCACAGACCAAAACCAAGCCGCTCACAGCAGCTGGGAGCCCCTGTAGCCCTGTTTCTAGCCAGGACCCCCAGTGCCAAGCGAGGAGAAGCACAGCGAGGCTGAGCCGCATCCTGCAGTGACAGGTTTTCCTTTGGGCAGGGAATGCAGCCAGCGATTTCCCGGGTGTTGAGCAGCTTGGGGCCACCCTGAGCTGGTGTAGGACACAGGGGGTCCCAGCGCACAGGGCCATGCAC
>NW_009202854.1:8867-9281 GCF_000690835.1 Fulmarus glacialis | reverse complement strand
CCCCTCCTGCTCCCTCTCTGGCAGCCCCAGCACCGCCGGCCACATGGCCGCAGGCTCCCCCCGCATGGCCATCAGCATTGTGCTCCCTAATTGCTGCCGACAGGGACCTAAAATGGATGCTTTCAGTCCAGTGGGGCTGCAGCAGGGCTGGTCAGCCCTGGCGCCCTGGCTGGAGCAATTCTGCGGGGCCAGAGCTGCTCTGCTCATCGGCAGGCAAGCAAGGGGGAGCTCGAGCCGCATTTCCTCCAGCCCCGCAGCTTCCAGCTGGGTTATCTTGGGGCTGAGGGGCATTGACTGCATGGCACCCACTGTGAGGGCAACCCCGGGTGCTCAAGCATCCCTCCCCGATGCTGCCCAGAGCGTCCTGCCTGCAGGCAGGGAACGGGGCGGGGCGGGCCTGGGTGTCACGTGCAG
>NW_009202854.1:6525-8606 GCF_000690835.1 Fulmarus glacialis | reverse complement strand
CACACCCCTCTCACGTGCTGCCCAGAGCGTCCTGCCTGCAGGCAGGGAAGTGGCAGGGTCGGCTCTGGTTGCACTGTCAGTGGGTGCAGGACAAGCCCCGAGACTGTCCCTGTCCCGGTGACAAGTGCAGCTGTGGAGAGCGGCTGCGCCACACTGCTGCGTGGTCACCGACTCGGTGCTCACGGGGTGAGCGGGGCTGCTTGCACCATTGCTGCAGGCTGGGGAGCAGGGGGGGCCCCACCACCGGGACTGGGTCTGGCTCGCCGGGCTCCCCGCGGCGGGGGGGGGGGGGGGGGAAAGGTTTGTCAACCTTGCCTGAGAGATGCTGCGTAATCCTGCTGCCCTGGACACGGCTCGCTGTCCCCCACCACATGCAGTCACCCCCAAGCTCCCCAGGACAAATGCTGCTGCACCTCCAAGGAGGCTCCTTTTGCTCCCATGACTTCCCTCTGGTTTAAGCTCCACCAGTGACAAGGATCGTTTTGCCAACCTCCAGGTTCATGGCATCATGCACTTGTCTGTGACCGGACATGTAACATGCTCCATGCGCTCCCATGGCCCCCAGCTCTCGTTAGCTCGGTCCCTGCAGACGTGATGAAGATGAAATCCATCAGGAGCTTGGGGTTGTAGCCCAGGTCAGCTCGCACATGTGCCGCCATGCTGCAGGCAAGAAGCCGGTAAGGGCAGGTGACCGCATGGCACAGCCGACAGCTGAAAAGCTTTTAACATCATTAACAGAGAGAGGTTGGTGTGAGTCACCAGGAGAAATGTTTCACTCTGGATTTGCTCTCTGGAGACCTGCTATTTCATATGCAAAGAGGGCTGCTAAGCTCCACAAAGAGGCTTCAATTACTTGCTAGCTGACAAAAGTACCCCAGCACCAGCCATCCCCTGCCCTGCCGCTCCTTGGGGACCGGGAGAGGGCATCTGCAGCGGGAGAGCTGCACGTGGCAAAGGCCGCGGCCAGGCAGCAGGCACCAGGGCGAGGGTGGGATAGGCAAGGAAACCCACGGCAGCCACCACGGCCACGAGGCCAGACACGGCCCCAGGTGCCAGCTGGGCGAGCACCAACCTCACCCCTGAGAGGTTTAATGTCAGAGAGCCGTGGTGAGATGCTGCCACCAGCTTCGCTCTCCCTCTCCTTCTCCCTCCTTCGACACACGGTAGGAACATTTTCAAGAGCCTCCTCTCCGCGGAGGCTCTGGCACTGTGCTTTACAGCTAGAGCACTAAGTCAGTCATTCAGTGCAAAATGTAAGTCCATATTTCTTTTAAGATCTCTTGAGCTCCTCAAGCAGCAGCCACTTAAGCAGTCCTCGCTGGACCACAGAGAGACACCAGCTGCTCGAGCTGGTAGGAAGAGAGCAAGGCCTTTGGTGCAGGACATTCATCTGCCTCATCTCCACATTGATGAATAGCTCTATTTTACCCCGTGTCGGGCTCCAGCAAAGCAGAGGATGAACAGCTAAAGCTGCGGTAAGCCCACACACTCCATTTAGCCGGGAGATGACTCAGACGAGGCTCTTTGTGCGGGTGGAGGTGACGATGAAACGCGAGAGTACGAAAGCCGGCACGCTGGCGAGCGGGGGCTCTGCTCTCCCCGCTGGTGGCCGTGCTGCGAGGCAGGAGGGTGGACCCTCCTCACCCTCTGTCCCCCGGTTCGGTTGCAGGACAGTCATGGGGGTCCTCGGCACAGGGACAGCCCAGCCCCGGTGCTCTGCCGCACAGCAGATAAGACTGCGGATGGCATCAAGCTGTCACTTATTAAATACCTTTGACTCCATTGCACACAGCATCCCAACAGCTCTCCAGCAGCAGCTCGGGCAGGAGCAGGGCAGCCCCCAATGTGTGTGGGACGGCCATGGCCACTCCGTCCTTCCTCCTGCAGAAACCCCAGGCAGCCCCAGGGGGATGGAGCAGGGGGAGCAACACCGCCCAAACACCTCCTGATCCCAACCAAGGCTTCAGACAAGAAAGATGGCCAATTCAGAAAGCCAAATGTATTTTTTGCCTGCTATCATCTGCCTCAAATGCACATGTGTGGAGCTGCACAGGGTGCAGGGTGCCTCCACCTGCCTCTCC
>NW_009202854.1:817-6493 GCF_000690835.1 Fulmarus glacialis | reverse complement strand
GCTGCACCCAGAGCCACTTCAGGTCGGTCTCAGTTCCACGAACAAAAGCCAATTCTCGTCTCCAGCTCGTTTCCTGGCAGAGTTAATGGCCTGCGCTCCTCTGGGGACCGAGCACTTGCAAAGACACGCTGGGAGGCAAGCAGCAAGGGAGGGAATTAAGACCTTATTTCCTCTGCCAGAGATAAGATCTTTAAACAAGCTTCTCAGCCAAGAACTTTAATTTTATTTTTTTTTACAGGTTTTGCAAGGGAATCTTGTTCTCCAGAATTGCATCCGCCTCCAACCCCACTTAGAGCTGCCAAAGCCTGCGCTTCCCCCGGGACCAGCCTGTGAGCAGCGGAGATGGATGAGCTGACACGGGCATGACTTCACCCTTGCTGTCCTGCCGCCGGAGCCGGGGGCTGTCGGTATTCCCAGAGCGACCCCCCTGCTCCAGCCGCGCGTTGCAGCCCCTCCAGCCCCCACGGATCAACCACACAGACCACCGCCATGCGGTGCCACAGCCCCCAGCCCCAGCATCAGGGCTGGATGAGGCCCCTGGGGCGAGCACCCCTGCGAGCAGCAGCAAAGCCTGACCCAGCGACGCACCGCTCCAAGTCTGCTCCCTCTGCACGGATCCAGTCCCGCGGCCGCTCCCAGTTTAACCCGGGAAGCATCCGTGGTCTTGTGGAAGATACTCGTTCCCACTCTGAAAAGCCTTCTGGAGCACCGAACTGGAAGTACAGAGTTCACCTCCCCCCTTCTACAAACCCAAGCAGGTTGTTATCTTACCGTGAGCCTCAATTCCTCCTTGGACCACAGAAATGCCCCAATACCGGGCCCTATGTTTGGGAACACAGGCAAAGGTTCTCTGAGCCTTCAATGGCAAGAAATAAATGCCCCTGCCTCACTCACGCCCTGGGGGTTTGCAGCCCCCCCTTGCTTGGAGGCTGCTGTGGGAACAAATGTTTTGGGCTGATTTATCCGGCACATTGGCACTGCAGATTAACGTGCCAGCCCTGAGAGATGGAAGGGAACACGAACCAGCCAGCCAGGCGATAAATCACAGGACGCAGGCTCAAGCTCTGCCTGTCGCGCTCTGCCGCTGATACTAAAGGTGCTGGTCACCAGGTTCCCAGTGGGACGAATGCTGGAGCCTCGGAGCTGCTTTCATGTCCCATGCCCTGGGGAGGGCGGACACCCGCTCCCTGGGCGTGCTGCACCCGACTGTGCTCCCCGCCAGCCACGGCCCTGAGCGGGGACTGACCGCAGGTGACAACCAGGGGACAAGGCTGCAGGCTCAGCAAGTTTCCCACCTCCCGTCTTCGCTCTCTGTCCCACATCCAAGCAAACGTGACCGCCTTGGGAAGTTTTCCTGGAAAAAGGGGGATGCACGCTTGCTGCTTGGATGAGCCTGCCAGCAAGGGCCGTCTTGTGGGGTCTGGGACACAACAGCCTGCCTTGAACTTACGCTCAAGGACGTCTGTCTTGCAAAGTGCAGCACAGCACAAGGATATCCGAACGGGCTTTTGATGAGCTTCCAGCAAGATAAACGAGCTTCCGTGACCCTGCTCCCTCTTCCTGAGCTAGATCATCGGTAAACCAACCTCAGCTGTAGCCTGCAGCTCAGACGCGTTCTCACCTCTCACATCCCGCACACGTGTCTGGGTACTTAGATGAATGTCACCGCTGGAGAATGGAGGGTCTGTCCACCCTAGGACTCCCCTCCGGTGCCAAGACCTGTCTGGGCTGTCCAACCACCAAACACTCAGCAGGGGAGGAAAGGAGAGCTAACAGATAAAGGCTCCTGCTCCCGAGGAAATCCCGAGCTCTCAGCCCTGCACACAGCAGGTCTCAGTGCTGGGCACAGACCAGGGAAGTTTTTTGCCCCAAACCAGCCTCCAAACCCACAAACTTCTTGGCTTGCTATAGGCAAACATCTACCCCAAACTCCAGCAGGTCCAGGCTGTGGGGCTCCCTCCCAGGGTGCCATTAGTGGGTGTAATGAGCTGGAGATAATTGCTGCCTCGGGGACACAATTAACTCCTCCTGGCCTGGTCCATCTGGGGCTTTTGCATCCCAGCAGAGCAGTTTCCACCCCAGGTTCCTTAGAAAGCTTACATCCATCTTCCTTCTCAAAGTGAGCCTTCTGAATCACAGCCTGGTGAGGAAGGCAAGTTCCCTGACCTTTGGCGATGATTTAGATTTGGGATATATCTGGAATGTATAATTTATTTCAGGTAGATGAGGCACCAGTGAAACTGGGAGCAAGCAGTGAGTAAATCAGTCACACCCTTGTGATAATGGGATTTGAATCAGCTCAATGCAGCCAGCTGGTGGGCAGCCCCGCTCTGAAAGTCCTGCTCCCGAGGGGCCAGGCAAACATCAGGAGTTACGGGTACCGTCCGGGGATGCAAGGACACAGTCAGGAACCCTGGAGGAGCTGGTGACGTTGGGAGACTTTTATGACAGCGCTGCCAGCAACGTCCATGGCAACAACCTCTAGCAGAAAGGTCTGTGTGAGCAGCCCTCTGTCCCGGGGACAGGGATCACCTTGAACCAGGCACTGCCCGAAGAGCTGCTCCAAACCTGACACCCACCTTCTCCCACGAGGTCCAATCTGGAAACAGCAGAGGAAGACCCAGGCACAAAGTCCATCCTCCTCCCTGTCCCTGTGGTGGTTTCCTTTGCAGCAAATTACTGTTTCAGAAATGCAGTAGACATGAAATATGAAGACAGAAATTGCCAGTGACTTTTAATTTGGGTTCTGCCAATTTCTCTGTTCCTGCTATTGATTTTCTATAAAGATGAATCCCTGCTCCCAGCTTGCTCTGACAGGCACTATCTGGGTGTTTTGCTTACCCCGAGAGTGGAAATATATGTTTTATTAAGTGTCAGAGCGCACTAATGAGAAGAGGGAGGAAAATCAATTGTCTGCTTATATCTTGATCTCAAAGACAGGACTAACAAGTTCTTTATTTTGATGCTGTGGGCAGGAGGACAGGGCAGAATGACAAACGTGGCAGACTGGCTGTCAGCTCTGCTGCAGACAGCTCAGCTGATGAGAGAGGGGCAAAAGGGGTACATGGTATTTGATTTTTTTCAAACACATTTGTATTAATTCAAAGAGATTCATAGAGTGCTATAAAATCCTATAGCTGAATTGATCCCTGATGCAAAGCTACTGAAAACAGTAGAATTTCAGCTGCAGACTATAAGCAGGTTTATGAGCATATTCCTAAAATCAAGACAGCAGCTTGGCCAGCTGTTCTGGATAGGGCAGCCAAACGGATCCCATTTTTCCATGCTAAATTTGGGATGAAGGTTAGCTTTTATGGGAATGAGAAGTACAAGCAAGCTCAGTGCAAACATCTCTGCGCAACTCCAGCAATAAACCCCAACGTGCACCATGCTGTGCTCATAGAAAGTGCTCAGGTGACATCCTAACCCTGCCAAAATGAGAAGCAAAGGTTGCTGAGCCCAGGACTTCACCTTTGCTGCTTGAGAAGCTCAGCCACTGCACTCAGCTCAGCTGTGCGGTACTTTTATCTTCTACCTCCACCTTTTTCAGGTCAGTTCTGGGGTACAGGAACACCCTGAATGGCCTAGACCTCGCCAGCTCGAAGGCAGACATGCCCTCCACCGAGAGCTATTAAACACAAAGACACCATCACAACTTCAGAAATCATGGGATGGGAGGGTGCCAAGGGAAACGGACACAAAGTGCAAGCCTTGCTTTAAACTCCTCCCTGGGCATCTGGCACAGGCCGTGGCTGGAACCGGAGGCGAGGTTAGCTGGACCTCCACAGGACTCTTCTTATGGCCTTAAGCCCTCAGTCCACCAAGGCCGAGGGAAAAGGACAGGTCCAGTTCGCAGCACACGCAGCCCGAACAACAGGATTGGGATCCATGACATGAGCATGAACATTCATTTCCTGCAGAAACTGGGCGTTATTGCCAAATACTGATCTCTGCTAGCCCTCCCCCCCAGGCAAGGCTATCAACCTTCTTTCACTCATATTTGTTATCTTCCTTGTCTGTTAGAGAATCACACCTGACAGTTGTATAGTTAATCTCTTGGCAGCTGTGAAATGAAATGGTAAGCTCCGGCTGCCTTGAGAAGATGCATTGATTTCTTAAAATGACAGATCACCTCCTCCCTTGATGTTCAAGCAGAAGCTCAGGGCTGGTGTTATGGATCTTGTCTATCATTCAATTAAAAAAGCTTAGCAGAGATGCACCAGCTAAGCGTACAAGACAGCATCAAGGCTAAGCCCTGACCCAAAGATTTAATCACAGGGAGTATGAAGGCACCTTCAGACTCAGGACGCTTGTCCAGCTTGCTGATGAATGCACCAGTCGTGGTATTGAACTTGCCACTGTGAACCAGATGAGCCAGAATTTTCTCTGCAATAAAACAGCTGACTGGCCAGTCAGGTCCTGCAGCAAAGCAGAGCAGGAAAATCCCTTCCTACCCAAAAGGAAGTTTGCTGCACTTAATGGAGCATTTTATATCCTATTTCAACGCATCTCTTTAATAAGGATTGTGTGTTTAAGTTAAAACTCCTGACACTGTGTGAAACAGCCTCAGTCTCACTGCAGAGAGCAAAGCACTGGAGTGTGTCTGGCCTCAGATGTAAAGACTGCAAGATTCACCCTTGAAAAGCGAAAATACCTCCACCCGACAGCATGCCATAAAGCCCAGCAGATCCCATTAGTACCCCAGAACCACCTATGCTTTCCTGGGCGAATATTATCATCTGCAAAGCAGCAAAGCTGAATGAAGCGTATCTGTGGGTATCCCAGATCCGCCCCACGCCGGGCTCAGAGCAGCAGTGGGGTGCTGACGATGATGTCCTAATGCTCAGGAATTCAGGGCAGGGTCATTCACAACCCTCCTCCCAGAAGTGCTACAAACAGCGCAGTTGTTTGGAGCAGCCTGGATAGCTGAGGCTTTTCTGCTCAGTTCTGCATTCGTTACGCCTTCCTCTGAGCTAGCGTGCTGCGTGGATGGGGCCAGCAACCATTTTCTGTCTGTCCTGCCTTAGCTACTTCACCCCTGTCTGCAGGGACCCTTGGCTCGAAGCCATGTCCCCGCAGTTCACCGCTGAGGTCTGGGCTCTGCGAGGATAAGAGAGCTTTAAACCAGCCCCCAGTGAAGCAGCTCAGTTTTAGGCTCCTTGGCCTTGGAGCTAGAGCTCATAAAACACTGAGGCCGCTGCCTAGCCCCATGGAGCTGAGGTGAAGCGCTGGAGGAGCAATGGGAACATCACCCCCAGGGAAGCAAAGCTTTGGAAATCGCATTTTGGATTCTCCAATGACCACAAATCCCGCAGTCCTCAGAAAATGGTCCTGTCATCAGCTTAGCGCTCCCACAGCCCCGTCGCAACAGCAAGGGCACAAGATGGGAGTGAAACAAAATGTGCCTGTTAAGGGGAAGCACGGAGCCCTCACCCCCCCCCTCCCGCTCTTCTCCTCCGTGCCCTCCAGGACGATGGCAAACTGGCCGGGCACAGCCCGGTGGGGGACAGAGCCTTCTCACACCTCGAAGCGTGCGATGCCCAGCCCAAGGGTCGCACCGACCCCTCGCCCAGCACCGGGAGATGCACCACACTGTGATTACAACAGCCAGGCATTGTGTGCTGGCTCGCTGTAAGCGACCCGAGTCACGGTATAAAAACAGACGCCGGTAATTAA
>NW_009202854.1:530-805 GCF_000690835.1 Fulmarus glacialis | reverse complement strand
CCCCACACACGCGGCCATCTCCCCCCGGGGCCAGCCTGGTGTCACCGAACCCGCAGGGACCCGAGGTACCACGTTCCCCCAGGGACCCGAGGGTGTGGCTGAGGAGTGGATTACTGAGATTTATGGAGGGGACGGTACAAACGATTTTGGGGCCTACAGTCCCACAGACAATTGGGGTATGTCCCCACAAACCACTGCCGCCGAGAGCTAAAAGCATCGCGGTGAAAAGCAGGGGCTTGGGGGAGAAGTGAGTGGGTGCCGGGGGCTCCGGCCCC
>NW_009202854.1:0-233 GCF_000690835.1 Fulmarus glacialis | reverse complement strand
GCCCGCCGAGACCTAAAAGCACCGTGGTGAAAAGCAGGGGCTTGGGGGAGAATGGAGTGGGTTCCGGGGGCTCGGCCCCGCTAGCCGGGGCACGACTGGGTGGTGGGAACCGACTGCAGGGAGAGGGAACAGCACACGCGTCCTCCCGAGACGCTGGAGCCTCGTCCCGGGGCGGTTTGCCCGCGGCTCCCCGGGCCTGGGCGGTGCTGAGGGCAGGCAGGGACCCCCCGGCC
>NW_009202853.1:0-637 GCF_000690835.1 Fulmarus glacialis | reverse complement strand
TCTATGATTCTATGATTCTATGATTTTTGTATTCAAGTAGGAGAGAAAAAATATTTCTCATCTACCTCCAGGCAGGAAGGGAAATTGGCAATTTTCTTATTGCAGAACCTTTATTTGATGGAATAAAGAAATAAAACCCTGAAATCCCACATTATCACCTGCCATTTAATAAAAATAAGCACAAATAGTATGTTAATGATAGACTATCTAATTTATTTGTGTCTATGCCGGTTTTGAGGGGCTGCAAGCAACACTTGAGTGGCAAGAGAAGTAAGAGAACAACATTATCTTTTTGTTGGCTTTTGAGTAACTTACTCCTGTCCACTTAATTGGTTTAACATCTCCCCTTCAAGGACTTGAGATTACTTCACCAACTCAGACAATTATCTGCATTGTAACAGTCACTTAAGCTTTAAGAATGACATGTGAATAGATTCTCTGTAGTCTTCGTCAAGACTAATGCTTTCCTAATAACACGTCTTCACAGCATCATAAAATAATAGGAATTTCAATGAGTTTCTTGAAGCTACCAGGCAGAGTTGAACATTCCCACTTTCCCTTTACTATATGTGTCCTTGTTACGTAAGCCCTGTCTATCACGTGACACGGAAGAACGATTTCAAATGGAGCCCTGAGC
>NW_009202852.1:230-4544 GCF_000690835.1 Fulmarus glacialis | reverse complement strand
CCCAGCTGTGAAACTGTATTTGAGGTCTCTGCCATGGCTCCAAAGCCCGGTGCCCCCTCCAGCCCCCTCCTCTCCTCGCTGGGGCACCCCGCCAACGCTGGGGGGCTCAGCAGGAGCACGCATGGCGGAAGACTGCAATGTAACCCCATTTCTCCTTCGGATCAGCACTTTTCCCTCTCTCTCCCATTGCAGCCTTCGGATGGTTATTTTTAGCTCCTGTTATTTCCCTCAGGCCAACTTTTCTGTCACATTTCATCCCTTTCCCTCAGGACAACTTTTCTGTCACATTTCAACCCTATCGCAGGGTTTCTGGTTGCCACTTTCTTCCTTCGAGATGCCTTCTCTTCCAGACCTTCCCTCCATCTGCCTTCCCCCACGCTCCCAGCCTCTCGGGGACGGAGGGGCGAGAGCTCAGCGCGGGTTTGGGGATGGAGAACAGGCAGGGGCTGACTGTGCTGCTGCCAGCCCCGGGCTGAGCTGGGCTGCCAGCGGGGAAGGGCTCCTCGGGCGGGATTTGGGAAGCTCTCCCAACATCGCCGAGGGGACTCTGCGCTGGCGTCAGGCGGGAGGAGCTGGAAATCCCCTGGCAGCACCCCAGAGAGCGGGTTTGCTCCGGCAGCTCTGCTGCCCGGGGCCAGGCGGGAGCTGGCAGGAGCGAGGGAGGCTGAAGGCACCCCAAGTCTGCTGCTGCTTCCCCGCGCCCTTCACCCACCCGGCTCAATAGCAGCGGTCCCCGGCCGTGACGATGGGCTTTGCTCCATCCCAAGGCCTTCGGCGGGAGGGTGGAGGCTGCAGAGAGGAGCCCTGAGCCACGTGTCTCTCCCGGGGCTTGCTCGTCCGTGCCAGCCAGCAGCGTGGTGGCGGAGAGGCTGGCAGCTTGATGTCCTCCCGTGACTCCCCTGCCTCCATCCCTGTGCAGGCTGATGGGCACCGAGGCACTGGGGGGGGCTTCCTTCTCCCCAAATGTCTTTTTTCTTTGAAACTGGTTGTGACACTCGGATGAATGGATTTTAAAGACCGAACCTGGCTTATTAAAAAGAAACGTAACCAACGTGTCAGGGCTCATTTGAAATGGAAAACAGGGTCTGGGAAAAAACAAAGACAAGACTGTTTTCTATTGAAATGCATTAGGGGACAGCCTTTTCTCAGCTTCTCTTTGTCCTTCCCTCCTTTTACCCCAAGCACTTCTAATGTCTTCATCCTGCTACTGCTCCTTGTGCAGGTCCGTCCCTTCCCCCCAGCACTGCTCATGGCAGCAGCGAGGGGTCTCTGACTGGGGTCCCTGTCCCTGCTTTGTGCCGAAGGGTGTGCAGGGGCTGGGGGATGCCTGTGCCAGCCCCCCCTCCTTCCCCCGAGGTAGCAGAAAGCACGTGAGCTCTGGGAGCAGCAGCAACGGGGTGTCTGCATGGCAGCGTGCCCAAGTGCATCAGCCCAGGCGATGAACAGGGTGTGTTTGCTCTGTCACAACATCCCTACCTTCCTTTGTCCCCGCGGTGAAAGGAAAGCTCAGACTTTCTTCCTTTGAGCTCATTTCTCTTCCCTCTGTCAGGGCTGCTGGACCTCAGAGGACGTGCAGGCAGCTTTTTGGATCTCTTCACTTGCTCTCCTGAGGGCTGATGCTCCTGCACCGGCAGCACCAACCATCGAGCACCAGCTGGCAGCGGTGGCTTTGCTCAGCTCCCCTTCATTGCTGCGACCCTCCTGGGACGATGCCACGAGGTGCCGATGGGGCGGGATGGGAACTGCTGCATGGCCCGGGCAGCCTGGTGCCCCGCAGGGCCCTCGGTGCCTTAAGGTGATGCGGTAGGAAATCTGGACTCTCAAAAAAATAGAGAAAGCTTCCAGCTGAGTTCCCGATATAGTAACAGTGCTTCTGCGTGTCCTATTTCGTGGTGACTCTCACGCACCTCGCTCCGCAGCACGGACTGTTCCCCGGGCTGCTCCTGGGGCACAGGCACTGCTGATGGGTTTGCGGTGTTGGGTTTTTTTGAACCTCTGCATTGTGTTTGGCCCTAATGCTCAGATATTACTAATACAAGATCCTGACAGGTCTGCGTCACGCAGCCTTGTGCCCTGCACTGGAATCTGCACAAAGCCGAAAGCTGCCGCCGAGGCGTGTGGCCACAGCTCTCTGCCGGCAGAGACACGGGCTCCTGCCGGCACAGGGACGCAAGCTTTGGGCACTGAGGTGGCACGGGGAAAGGTGACGGGCAGGGAAATGCCCAGGACCGTGGCTGAGATGCTGCTGTGCCGTGCAGCATCCTGCACAGCAGGCGGGAGCTCTGGCACCGATGCCCACTCGGGACAGCCCGGTCTGCACCACGCAGGAGCCGTCACTGCTTTGGGGCCCCTGTACATTGTGCCGAGGCTGTGGGCAGGCACAGAAGCACTTGGGGTTTCAGGCCAGACTGGTCTATTTTAGCCCAGAAAAGCACTGGACATTTCTATAAATAAGGGGAAAGCCACAGTGGCACTAGGCAGGAATAAACCCCTCGCGCGCGCGAGCCCTCCTGCTCCGGGAGATAAGCCAACCGCTAACCTATGGGGTTAAGATAGAACAGTCCTTACGGGCTTCCCGTAATACTTCCTTGAAGTGCTTTTTTGTACTTCTTGCAGCTTATTGCTAACAGAGACAGGAGGCTGTCCCAGACAGGAGGCTGCAGGGAGCTGCAAGACGGGGCTGGCCCAGTCCGGGACAGCAACTGGTGTGGGTGGTGTGACCATGCCGTGCACAGCGGCCCCGAGCATTGCCTGCGCCCTGCTCTCTCGGTAGAGCCCGGGATCACAGCTACCTTTCCTTCTTCTCTTACCGGGCGTCATCTTACGGGTTCTCTGAATCATGGGTAGAGACCTGGAGTCCGACACGCTGTGCACATCTTTGGAAACCTAACGGATAAAAACCCCGGTGTTTTGGGGCAGCAGTCATTGCGGGAAGGCTGGTTGGAAAATCCAGCCCTAGTCTGACTCACTGTCAATCGGTCCTTGCAATCCACGCTTTGCTCTGGTCCTGGTCCCAAACGCAGATGTCCTCAAGCACATGCTGCGTAATCGGTTACGTGACACTGCTCCTGCTCCTTTGCTGGGGAACTGAAGCGTCATGAAACAGATGAACATCGAACACCAGGTAGTGCACTTCCTCCTGCGAGTGTTCAAGATGGAAAAATCATCCAGCCTAAAATTCACAAAACTGCAAAAGCTGCTGAGCGTTTCCCCCCAGGCCACGTGCCGGAGCGCTGGCGATGGCTCCCAGCGCCTCCGCCGCCCTGGTACCACCGAAGCCCGAGCAGTGCCTCTTCGCAGCCCTCCCGCGGGCGGTGATGAGGAGGGGAGGTGCATTTGTGTGTGCAGCTGCTCCCCGTCGCTTCCCATCTCCTCCTCCCCTGCTGACCGAGCACCTGGGACCTGGGGCCTCACCTCGCTTCTTCTGAAGTTCAGGTTTATTAAGCTGTGTATTACAGGCTGTTTGTAACAAATCACCACAGAGAAAAAACTTAAGAGATCGCAATGGCTTGGACTGAGCAGCAAACGTAGGTTATTTATATTTCATAATGTGAAATCTATGCTTGCTCTACAAGGGCTTGGGAGTTAGATGCCTTTCAAGCTCCTGAATAGCAAAATAAGGCTTGAAAGCAAACACCGCTGGGGTATTTTCCATCATTTAAAGCAAGGTTTTTTAATTCTTTTTTCTGTTTCCATCTCCCTCTCCTTTCCCCTTCTCTCCCTCTCCTTTCTTCCTTCAGCCTCCAGCGAGGATGCCCCGCAGCCAGCAGGCTCCCTCCCTGCGGGGCCCGTTCCCGCGGCCGCAGCAGGAGCAAGGCTGTGCTGGGGAGCTGGGCTGGGGGGCTGCTGTCTGCAAGCTCGGGGCCAGGAGTCCCTGCTGGCTGGGGTCACGGCGAAACTCTGAGCGGCACAGCTGAAACAGGAAATTTCTGGGATATTAGCTGTGTGTTACTACACAGTTATTCCCTGTTCATTGAGCTGGGGACGATTTTGCCGGGGCCTTGGTCTCCAGTCATGTCTCCACTGGCATCCCTGCCAGTCCCAGCACAGGGACACAGTGGGGTGGGATGAAGCTCCAGCCCCAGAAGCTGCTTGAATTACCATGTAGTGGGTAATGGGTAGGTCTGACCTGCTCCTGTTATGGAGAGCAAGTCTCCTGGTGTCATGCACACCTCCAGCTGAAGGTCTTTGAGGGCTCCCAACGTTTCTGTGAAATGTGGAGGTTCCAGGTCTGCCTTCCCAGGGCTGGAGTAGGGGAGGCTGCACCGAATGGTGTCTTCTTTGAAGATGCATCTTCATGGCTGAAAGTCACTC
>NW_009202852.1:0-216 GCF_000690835.1 Fulmarus glacialis | reverse complement strand
TAAAAATTTTAGCAGCCAGCTGCTTTCCCATCGGGTTTCACCGGCAGCTCATGGAGCCTGCTGTCTCCAAACCGTGCTCTGCAAGAGCCCAGGGCAGAGCGGAGCACTCGGGCTGGGGTCGGGGAGGGGCTGATGCCCGCCAGGCTGGGGGGTCTTCCTCCTCCCTAACACCCTCGGCCGCTGCTGCTTTGTGCCATCAACCGCTGACCGAGCATC
>NW_009202851.1:2033-2245 GCF_000690835.1 Fulmarus glacialis | reverse complement strand
ATTATTATTATTTTTTTAATCTTTTGGGGGTTTTTTTTGTTTGTTTTATTTTTCTTTTCCTTTTTTAATGCACTGTGCTCTGATTAAAAAATTTTACTACTGTTTTATAAATAAATGTATAAAAGAATGAACTGGAATGGAAGAAGAATCATTAAAATATATTTATTTACAACATCCCGGAGCATTGCAGCATGGGCTGTTTCTTCTCGTCT
>NW_009202851.1:1160-1866 GCF_000690835.1 Fulmarus glacialis | reverse complement strand
AGTTAGAGGGGGGAAGCACTGATGTTCCTCTCATTCAGCTGGGTCCCAGGGTGGTTTGGGGTTTTCAGTGTCCCCCCTGCCCATCCCTCCAGGTGCCAGCCCCAGAGCCGGCTGCTTTGGGGAGGTCCACAGCTGCCGGTGCTGAGCACAGCTGGGACTTGGGAGGTGCTGACCCATCTGCTGATTGCTTAATTGGAACCAGGTTTGGCCCCTTAATTAATAATAGTCACAAGGCCCCAGAGAGCAGAGCTGGAAGGAGCTGCGTCCCTGGGGCTGAGCACGGTGCCAGGCGTGGGGCAGGTTTGCGGTGGCCGTCCTGGTCTGCGCTGGGCGAGAGCGATGGTGGAGCCGTCCCAGGAGCTCAGGTGTGTTTTCTGCCTGTTGGGTGGCCCCTGGAGCAGGCGTGGGGCTGTGTGGGGGCTTCGCTGCCCCCTCCTCGCTGCTGGGGCTGGCTTAGCATCACCTCTGGGTGCTGCAAAACCCCTCGGGGGGCCCAGACCCCCTGAGACAGGCAGGCTTTGGGGCAGGGTATTCCCCACCTCCTGTTTGCAAACCTGCTGCAGGCTGGGGACCCTCCTGCCCAGAGCAAGAAGGGGAAAAATACTGCTGGTAAAGTCTCCAGCTGGGCAAGGGGCTGAGCCCGTGCCTGGCAAAACTCATCACACGCCATGTTTGCAGACCCTGTCTGTGCTCGTCTGCATGCGGA
>NW_009202851.1:0-1074 GCF_000690835.1 Fulmarus glacialis | reverse complement strand
AAAAAAAAGAAAAAAAAAAAAAGAAAATCCACCTTAAAATAGACTTCCCAGGATGGAAAATCACAGGGGCTAATCTTGGAAACTTTATTAAAAGAAGGAGGGGGAAAAAAGAGAGCGAGGAGGCTGGGGGGAGAGGAAGAGTAAGTAGTTTCAGACACTTCAAAAAAAAAAAAAAAAAATCCCTGATTTGATTTATCTGGGGAGTGTGAGCACTAAATAGAGAACAACGCCTGAAGTGTGAATTATTTCCTATATTAACACAGAGAAAAACTGATAGCCTTTTCATGTCAAGAGAATAGCACGGAGGGGAGGGAGGGGGGAGAATGACATTGTTCAGTCTCTGGGTTTGCTCACTCTTTATCAGGCTGAGATCAAAATTTATTCCCAGGATGAGGCCTGCGGCCCGGCTGAGGCCCTAGAGATTTTTAAGGGCCTAATTAAGAAAACAGGATGAAAATGGCGAAATAAGAGGGCAATTTACTTCTTGCAGAATAGGGAGATCAAATCAACTTATGAGCAATTAATGTGCACAAGGAGAGAATAAAGGGATGCCGGGATATGGTAGAGGGCCTCATTTTAATGACATGCTCTGGTGTTGGCATAGAGGATTACTCTGAAGGTCAGATGTAGATTGAAACGACCTTGCAGATTCTTAACCCTCCTTCCAATTAACAGAACCAACTCAGAAATGCAAAAGACCCTGGCTTGGAGCACTGTCATCCCTTTATGTTCAGAAGGGAGGGGGGGGAAAGAAAAAATATAAAGGAGAGAGAGGACGAAAGGGGGTTTCCTTTGCTTAAACAGCAGCTGCTGGAGATGGGAGCTGGGGCAGGCGGGAGAGAAGGGCTCTTAATTACAGTCTGTGAGCCACCCACGGAAAAAAAAAAAAAATCGGTGTCAAGGCTCCAAGCGGGATATAAAAGGGAGGGAGCGCTGGCTGGGGCTGCGGCGGGTGTGACGAGCTGCGGCCGGGCTCTGCCTGCCGGGCTGGACAGGATGGGTGGACGGAGCGGTGGGACGGGGAGCGGGCACCGGGGGGATTTTGGGGTGCTGCACCCCGGGGGGTCCTCGCCT
>NW_009202850.1:0-3780 GCF_000690835.1 Fulmarus glacialis | reverse complement strand
GGCAAGGCGCTGCCCCGGCACCGCCGCCGCTGGGAGATCCCGAACTCGACGAGCAGAATAACGCGTGGACGCGTGCCTGCTCCTGCGAAGGCCCGTTACCGTTAATAGGTGATTACAGCCTTTGAAAGCCCTTCGCGTAATAAGAGAACTACCCACATAGCTAACGTTAATAATTACTACTATTTATGAAATGGCCAACATACGCTCGTCAGACCAACCCGCTTCCTTCGCAGCCGTAAGCACCTGCAGTTGTCCGCCTGCTCTGGGTGCAAACGGCAAGGGTTACCTGGCCGGAGTAACCCTGGGCTGAGTTCTGAGCACCGCACCTCAAGAAAGGTTTCTTGAAAGCAAAAGCAGGCAGCGTGCTCCAGGGGGGAGCACAAAGAGTCATCAGAAAGGAAGAAAGCACAAGGTAAAGTTTTAAAGAGCTAGAGGTCTTCAGCTTAGAGAAGAGAAAACGGAGGGAACCTTAACAGCGGCAGTCGAAACCGTGGAAGTCTCTGACAAAGAGAAAGGAAACAACCTGAATCTCCAAGTCCTCGGTGGATATGAAGATTAATTTGCTTTATTTGCAACAAGACAGATTGCCGTTATCTGTTAGCAAAAAGTGTTCTAACGGTAAGGGTGGCAAACATCTTAACAACTTGCTTAGGGAGGTTTTAACACAACCAGGGCAGGGCAATAAATTAGCTGTCCTGTGGAAGCAATCTGTAGCCTCATTTTATATTGCTCTATGACTCCCACTTGGCTGATAGCAAACATAAATCATAAAACCCAGAGAAACTTAGTATTTTATATGCAGTTTGCATTCATGAGACACTGGTATAAACATCTGGCAAAAGACACAAGGCACTGGAAAATGAGGCCTAAGAGAGTCATATAATTGTGAAGTATATTTCATACATATCACGTGAAAACTTCAAATATTTCATCACTAAATACATTTATTATCAGTAGTTAATACTATTTTAGAGATTAGAAAAAATAAAGATGATTAACTGCCTTCTCTGTAATCACGCAAGTCAGTAACAGAAGACGGGATTAAAAACTCTGACGTCTTGATTTCCACTGCCTCTCTTTACCACTACCTCTCCTAGTTTACCTAGTTTCTCTTAGACCTGTTCTTAAGATTTTTTTTTTTAATCTATTGTGTTTGGTAAACTGAAAGAAATAGGTGAAGGGTCTGTTCACTGTGCAGTCTCATGAGGCAGAAAACTGCGTGGTAAATCAGACCCCCAACAAGATGTCTTGCTGCATCTCGTAAGGAGCACATAAGAGTCTTTGGGCATAAGATGGCAGCTACAAGAAGGCAGCTCTTGTTGGTACTTGCAGTCATTTGCATGTGCTGGTGGGAGGAAGTTTAAATTACCTAAATTCCTAACTATGAGTTACACTCTTGGCGTAAATCAGAGTGGGGGTTACCTCCCGACAGGACTGGTGAATCCTAGATGAGCAAAAGGAAACTACAACACTACAGTGTTTTGTGTATTAGATTCATGATTAAAATGTTTACACAATGTACCAGAGGCACAATAATTAATGGTATCAGAGTATGTAAAAACACAGGGAAGCAAGGATCGCTGACCTGCAGAATTTATAGATTCAGCAAAGTTCAGACTGGGTTCTCAGCTGACCTCAAGGAATTTAGTGTCTCACTGAAACGGAATAGAAGATGAATGCCTGTTCCTTTTTGACTGTCTCCTTTGGCAAGTTTCCTGGTAAACTACCTATCAAGTAACGTCTTCCTTCCGTTTTTGTTTCCTTCGTTCTTTCCTTTTTCTCCCAAACTTTTGCATCCCCTTTTCTTCAATCCTCTTTCTTCCTTTTTTATTCTCCTGGAACTTAATTAAAACTGCAAAAATTATGCACTAAAAATGCTTTCAACATACTTGTTTTCCCCAAATTTCAAAGCTTTCATTAGTCTCACAGCACAACAGATAACAGTTTTGTTTAACATAAATGGTAAAATTCCTTGCAATAACTAAGTAACTAGTGATCTAGTTTCACAAGTGATCTCTCCTTGGGTGATTCAATAACTGCTCAGTGCTGGGACAGACAAGAGGGCTTTCCCCGTTTGGCTCAGACGCATGCCTCCTAGGCTCCTCTAGTCTGCAGTTGAATGTGTCCTGATGTTTGTAACTATTAAAATGTGTAACATTTTTGAGTATTTTGTACTGAGACTGACTACTGCTTGAGCTGCTGAGTGTGCCAGAAGTGCTGTCTTTCAGTGGTTTCAGTTATATTTAAGTTGGAAGTGATGTTTCTGACTTTTTAAAGTGATCATGAAAAGCCATTTTTTCTTTGAACCTTCATTATAGCCGTGGGTTATTAGAAGGCAAAAGCCAGAATAAAGAATGAGGAAATTATTATTTAATTTATGACTAAAAAGAGGGATAAAAGTCTGGCCTAAGTAAGTGGGATGCTTTCTTACTGAAGTGCAAAGTACGAATTCTCAAAGTAGCAAGTAAATAGTTAAACTTCAGTCAGCACAGGCTTGCATAAAACTGATGTACTGTTTACATCCCCCTTAAAGTTTCAGAGTAATAAATGTAATGTGTGCTATAGTGCTTTCTTCTATCAATAACTGCCACAAAGGATGGTTTAAAAACAGCCTTGAATCAATTCAGGATTGATGTACAGACTGGGAATAAGCTCACAAAAGCAACACAACACTGCAAAATGCTTGATGGTAGCACAAACAGCTTTGAAAACTAGTACACCATGGAGGCAGAATACAGCTCCCTGCAGTGCAGATCTTGGTCCCAGGACCAGCCCACTATGTCTCCAGGACAATCACGCAGCAGGATAGTGATGAACAGCAAAGTGGGTAAATCCCCTGCTTGGCTATTTATAAAGGTGCTGATATACAATGTGGTGATCTGATATTACTTTTGCTGCTTTTTAAAGAGGAGATCCTGCTCTTACCAACCTACCTGCTCCTCTTCGTATTCCCTGCTGTGCTTTCCTGCTCCCCCCCTTCCCCTTCACTGGTTCCCTTTTACTGTACGGCGAGTCAACTCAGGTCACTAATCTGGCAGAAAACAAATTCAGCAATAAAAAATAAATTGCTTCCCGACAGATTATAGTGCCTTGAATCGACTCATTGTGCGGTGAGTACCAGAGCCTGATCCGGCCAGAGGTGAAGACAGCGCAGCCTGAAGCGGGAGCTCCCTGCGCGGGGGAGCAGGGTCCCTTGCTTTGCAGGTAGCGAGCCTTTAGATGAGTACAGCTGTAACACGCGAGCCCGAGAGCAACCGTGCTGTGGCATCCATTGGAAGGGAATAAATTCTCTTTGTTTTGAGTGTCGCCCCCGGTACTACACGGGGGTGTTGTAGCTGTGTGCTGCAGGCAAATACTGGGACTGCTGATCACTTTATAAGCTTCTAATTAATAACTGTGAGGTAAAAGTGGTTTCTTTGACTATGTAGAATAAGCATGCACATCCCTCAGTGAGCACCACGCTCAAAAGCTGCGTGATCAGCCTCAAAACATGTACTTTGCCAGAGGAGGTTACTCCTGGGGGTCTCCATTTTCCCCCACCCCCTTCAGGAAGGGCTCCCTGGCAGCCTACCCCCGCTGCCTCCCCCCCTCTCCCCGCCGGAGCGGAGCGGCGTTTTCAGCCGCGCCGTACCTTCCTGCAGCCCCGGGGCTTGCGAGAACAGGGGGAACGGGCGCGCTTGTTGGTGTGTTTGACAGGCACCTTTCCTCACGCCGGGGAAGGCATGGAGGCGGGCAGCTGCGAGGGCCGGCTCGGCCTCGGGGCTCTTCCCGCTGCGAAGC
>NW_009202849.1:0-13494 GCF_000690835.1 Fulmarus glacialis | reverse complement strand
ATTTCTACTCAGGCACAAATACATGCAGATAAATATAAATTATTCAGGATAGCCAATCAATCAGTACAGGGAAAGGTAATGAAATAAAACACCAAATATATCTAAGGTAAAAAATATAATAATTGCAAGTTTTTTTGTTTCCCTTAATTCAGTAGTCTCTTTAAAAAAAAAAAGTAATTTCATACAAACAGCCAATATCTAACCACTATTAATTAGACAAGAAAAAAACCTCACAGCTACGAGCATTTTATGACTGTAAACAAAGAGTAAATATATCTTGCTGGCAAAAATAATTAACTATTGTTGATTTTCTTCCTCATTACTTTCAGCAAAACTTTGTTTTTCCTATAAACGTTTTAAAACGCACTCTTCCCTAATACTCAAGAAAGTACCAGTTAGGTGAGTAAGCGCGGGATCTGATTTGACCCAAAAAGGCTAAAAACGGGAGCTGCTGCATTGCTGGTGCCCACCCGTTAACAGGGCTTTCGGGAAAGGAGACGAGGAAGAACTGGGGCTGGGCAGAGGCAGAGAAAGCCACCCCGGCGCGGGACAGGCGCCTGCCCGCGGCCACCCTGGTGGCTGGGACACAACCTTCAGCCTTCGCTTTGGGAGCAAAGCCAGGAAGCCCCACCAGCCCCTAGCACCACCTGAACCGCGGCAGCTCGGCATAACACCGATGCACGTGGATCTTGAGCTTCAAGCAGGAAGAAAAGCTAGAAAAAAAACCAGGCCTAATTCTTGGCCCAACATAGTCCCTCAACAGACCAAAATACAATGTGGCTGAGATACCAGAAGGAAGCTCTGGCCTTCTGCCAGACACTGTTCATGTCTACTATAGCAGTGCTCCAAAACTGTTATTTCATTTTATACCATTCACCAGTCTTACTTGAGGACTACGTGGGCCGGTTAGTTTAATTTTTGTAGAAACAGATCTGATTCCCTCACATTTTTCAACATCTTGGTTTCAAATTAAATAAAGCAAGGAAGTGAAAACAAGTCTTCTTCATTCTCTACAATAGTGGTGGCCCCACTGGTGGCTTAGTAAAAACAAGGTTTCCAACACAAAAATGCTAACACATTATTTTTAGGCAGCTTTAGGTCTCAGAATACTTGAAAAACAAGTTGTAGACAGAATGACATTTTCAAATAATCTTGTAATTCTTGCATCTCTGCGTGGCTCCTAGAGTTAAAGGTTATCCAAAAGTCACAAACCTTTTCCCCAGAGTAGACTCACAATCCTGAGACTGACACATGCTGTTCTGTATAGAAAACAATACACAGAGGGGGGAAAAAGCCCATCTATTTGCATCCATTTGGACACTTCATAAAATCCTATGTAGACAAAACTGTTCTTAGCCTTCAAATTCATCAGCATGTCAAGATAAACCAAACACGAAATATTTTGTCTTCACTAGGACTGTATCTGACGTACCCAAGATGGTGGCCTGAGGCCAGACTTGGTGCTAAGGTACACCTAGGAAAACAGTATTTAAGCCTGCTAACGAGCAGAGATGGGCCTGGAAGAAGCATCCTTTAAAAGCCTCCTCCAAAACCCAGTGGAAGCTCCCAGGCACCAGAGTATGTTTCAAGGCATCTCCCCTTGCTTCTGTAGAAGTGTAGCCTCCCATCAGAGCAGGAAAAAGCAGAATTAAGTCACAGAATTAAGTTCTGGGACCCTCCTGGCAGGGCTGAGGGCAGAAGTGACAGCGACCCTCTGCCCTGCTCAGCATGGGCCACACTGTCCTGTCCTTGGCACCTGCTCATCCAGCGCCTCTGCTCCCAATTCCCACTGTAAATAGCAAAAATATATAGACCGACAGTAAAATTTTAAAAAGTAACACCAAAAAAAAGTAAAAAATCCCAATTTTCTCCTACACTTCAATCACTCTTCCAACAAATGACAAGATACAATTTGCTTTACTATTTATCAGCAATTAGTTAATATAAGTAAAAGAAATTGCTGGTGTCCCCACATGCCAAGTGCTGTCAGTCAGATCATATGCAGCACAGAAGTATCTACCCCAAGGGACAGACAGGCAGCCTGCTGGTGGACAGGCCTGGGAGGGAGATGTCCCCAACACATGCAGTACGGAAGAATGCCTTCACATCGATCAAATATTTATTTTCTTATTCCCTATGGCAAAAATACAGAGCTGGGGAAATAATTTACAGATAGAAACCCAAAGATATCTGAAGTGGTCATAACCCTTGAGAATACAGGAACTTTGCCTGTTACGAAGGTTGCTCATTTTTTTCCCCTCAACAATTCAAATAGGCTCGCTGCGTGGAAATGCAGCTTATCTACACTTGAGGAGCAGCATAAGGGGATTTTGCACATGCTGTCCTTGAAGTAAGTTTCTGCTCAAAAGTAATGATTCCCGAACCACACATGTACACACACACAGAGATATTTGAGTCAAAATTTCAACATCAAGGTTTTTTCCCCCCTAATAATTGCTCTCACAGGAGAAGCTCAGAGGAAAGAGCACTCATGCCCCCCGCCCCAACACCACTAGGACCTTCACATAGCAAGGGCAGTCGCTCAGTTCTGCAAATTACTTAAGTCTTAACTGCAGACACAGAGACCAAAGCCTTGTATCTTTGTTCTCTGCATTGCGACCTTAAGCTCCAAACTTAAATGATTTATTCCACAGTGACTGCACCTCAGAAGTCCGCTTTGTGGCAAGTTCTTCAGGTCTTGCTTTTCACACATCTGAAGAAACAACACTGAGCTGCTCTAGCAGAAAGATCAATATAAACACACAGCTAATCTTTTGCCGCTTCCAATCTTTTACACCCTACCAAAAAACCTCAAGTTGTCACTTACCTGCGCATGCATTTTCTATGTACACGTACAGACGTGCTTACCTCCTGTCCAAAACTCAGTCTACAACTTCAGCATCCCCACTGGCCTCCATATCAAAGGAAGCACACAGTCATTTGCTTGGATTCTGTTACAGTAATTGGATTTCATACAGTAAAAAGCAGCAATCAGGTCAACTCTAAAGTTCCACCTGAAACCATTTTCCTCCAAGTGAATAAAATAAATAAATAAATAAAAAAGAATCACTGTACTTGACAGGCAATTTAACGCATTTAATATTTACTACAACACATCCATCTACCGCAGTTTTTGCTTCAGTGGAACAGCATTTTGGGGTCAGCGTTAAATAAGTCTCACTTTTTTCTCTTTTTTTCCCCTTTCCCTCTCCTCCCTCCCAGCAGCATTACAATTTAAAACATTATTATTAATACAGGTTAAAATTTTAAATTCTAAGTGAAGACTCATGTATAAAAGATATTGGCAAGAATAACTGACTTTTTCAAAGAAAAGAAATCAGCAGTAAACTGTATTAATCAATGGTTATTGAATTCTGTGCTCCAGGCTAGTGGCTCCTGTCAACAGTGGTCCTTCAGACCCAGGTTTTCCACTTGAGCTTTAATGAACAAGGTTGAAATTATACGTTGAAATGAAATAATGCAGAACTAATCAACTGGCTTTGTTTCTGAAGTCTGAACAATTTCACTTGCGAACCAAAATGAAATAAATACAAATTATCTTAGAGGAAACAATCTGAGGATGCTGATCTCTGTCAAAATACCCTTTTATCTCTGCCAAAAAGTAGAACAGAGTACAGAAACACAACACAAACAACAAACATGTGGAAGAAACTCTTAGAATTACTATTTTATTCTACCCATACACACCATTTTCTTTAGGGTTCACTGCTACAGACCCTTATACCTAACCTCCGCCAGTGGGGCTACTCATGCTAATGGAGTTACTCACACGCCCGGCATTTGCAGGACCCAATCTTTGGCTGGCCTACAGCAAGGCACAGCCGAGACAATATAAAACCTCACAAAAACCACTCTACAAATCTGCTTGATAAAATAAACATCAACCAGGAAAAGTGCAATCACTGCAGACAGATTTTTGAGAGCTTTGTTTTCCATGCAGCAGCTATAAATAAACAAACAAATAAATCTCCCCATGCATTTTAAGATGCACGGAAAAAGACATTAAAAACCAAGTCCACAATCTCTGAATAAAACAGCTGAATTTGCAGATCCAAAGGCTATTTGAACTTTACCGCCTCTGCTTCTTCCCCGGACAGCTTCCTATTCACATTTTTTTTGACCTAGCCTTAAGTTAAGGCACCCCCAGCGGCCTCAGATCAATCCAAAAGGCAGGCCATATACACCTTGAGCTCTAGACTATGTCACATCGACAACCGAACATCCTCCTCGTTTGCTGAGCAGCACATACAATTCTGTTTAAATAAATAAGTAAGTAGAAAGAGCAGCTGGCAGTCACCATTTTAGTAACTTGTGCTTTTAAAAAGAAAAACACATCCTGTAGACCATGAGCAGGAGTTTTCCGCTTTGTATTAATCAGACACACGCACACGTATCCATCCTTTCTAGTCCGAAGGACTAGAAAGCCCTTGCTTGCATGAGGCTTGCGGATGGGATGTGTTACCTTCCTCCCCTTTGCAACATGATTTTATTTTATGACAAAGCTGCAAGAAAAATCTTTCTTTCATTGCAAATTCAGGGGGTACTGTGTACCATAATTGTATTTTCCAAGTACTTTAAAGGACTTCAGCATATGTGAAGAGAAAGGGGTGCCAGGCTTGTAATTTGGAAAATTAATGAGATTTCCACTTTGGGAAAATAAACAAACCCATAGAATAGGGTCACTCAATTGCCCAAGGCCCAGTTGAAGAATTAAAGAACTATATACATCAGTAAAGGGGGGGGAAGGATAAAAAAACCATGCCACATTACACAGTGGGCTGAATGTAATACCAAAATGTGTGTTCTCTCATTTAGATATCATCACCTAACCTCCCCCTCCACGCTGTGTCCTTGTTATTATATTAGACTGGACTTCAAAAATGGACAAATTTTCCAGATTCCACAAGCTGAAATTAGGAGCCTACAGACAGATAAACCATCCAGTGATCTTCTGGGAAGCACTCATCATTTCCAATCACTACAGTAATCAAAAGAAAAAATCAGGACAATTCACCTATCAAACTATTACAGATTTTTAAATATTGGTGGTTTCTCAGATTCTTTTCTAAGTTTAATTTAGCTGTCCATTTAAAAAATACAAATTGCTACCCAGAAAATACGAACAGTAATTACAGGAACAATTTCAACTGTTTAGAGAAGCAGTTAAAATGAGCAGAAGTGATCATGAGTGTTTATTAATTGCATTCTGTAGGTTACTCAAAATCAAGTTTAATTTTTTTCCTTATTTGTATATGTCCCCATATCAGTTAGTGGTAGTTTACATATATCTAAGGCCATAAAGCTGCTGCTACCTATCAACCATTAATTAATCATATAAGACATACTTACCAAGTCATCAAGACTTAGAAGACATTTTATCACAAAATAAGAGATCACTGACCAAAACTACATCTTCCTTACCTGCAAATCCACTGACAATTTACCAGTGCATAAAATACTAACATACCGAAGCTATGTAAGAATTCGTTCCAAGCAATTACTTTCACAGAATTTTAAAAATTGTCTTAAAGAAAAATTGTGAGAAAGATATAGGGTTTGAGCATTTTTCATATATTAAAGCTGTTTTCATACAATGGAGCAGTGTTTTACCTTGGCCACCTTCTCTACTCACATTGATGTAACCTCCTGAGTAATTATGCCACCAGCACTACATTTTTATAAAAGACTTAAACCAACAGCTAATAAACTTCTGTCATTATCTATGAGGAAGAAAACAACCTACTGTGAATGGACATGTGGCTGTAAAAAGCCCAATTATCCATACAGCACAAAGGACCACCAATGCCAGGCTGTAACTAGAACGGCCTTCGACAGTTTTGCTCAGTCTCTGGAAACAATTTGCGTAACACAATCTGCCCTACAAAATCCACAGCCGTTCAGATTCGTTATAAGAGCCCGAGTTCAGAGAAGTAGTGAAAAGAAACAAAAGAAAAGAAACTAGAAAGGAGCACTGTTGTCTACCCAACTGAGAACAAACCACAAACACTGAATTGCAGCACACAAATCAAGTACTGGTTACAAAATGATCATGTTCAGTGCTTTCTCCATCCCTTGTGATGTGCTGAGGAGTGGCGGTATTTTAAAGGGATGGCCGTACTCCTTCCAGTAGACAAACCTCTCCCTCCCTGATCTCCTCCATTGCTCATAGGGCAGAGCTAGGTATTCCCTGCCTGAACGAGCCAGCAAAGATACGCACGACGACTGGGAAAGCAGAGGAATGTTCTCAAACCCACTGCATGTCTAAGCATACTTATATTTTTGTAATTACGTTTAGAGTATACCAAGAAAAATGTAAGCAAATCATTAATGCCCTAAGCTTGGGAAGGCTTCTTGCTTTTTTCCAGGCAGGGTATGGCACAAGTGAATGGCAACAGATTTAGAAGTGCTGGGGATGTCTGCATAACTCCTCTGGAAATCTTCTGGGAAGCCCAGGTGAAATATGGGTCAAGTTACAGAGGCAGCATTTCGGAGACTAGCAAAGCATCACTGAATTTATAGGGACTGCAGAGAGGCCAGCAGATCCACTGTCTTGCTGCACTCCACTTCATTTAATTATTGATGAGCAGTTATAACCCCTAGCCTGAACAACTTTGGTCTCCCCATTTCAGAAGTCACTCCCGTCTCCTTTTAGCAATGAAAGGGAATGTAGTATTTTCATGACAAGCCATGCGAAATTCCATCACCACTCAACAGAAAATCCGTGTTCCTGCTTTCCAAATTGTAAATGCCACCGGACATATTTAGATTTACT
The DNA here is from genome assembly GCF_000690835.1 of Fulmarus glacialis. Classification (NCBI taxonomy): domain Eukaryota; kingdom Metazoa; phylum Chordata; class Aves; order Procellariiformes; family Procellariidae; genus Fulmarus; species Fulmarus glacialis. The sequence goes on along the minus strand of NW_009202849.1, from coordinate 6,701 downwards.
GACAACTGGCCTGAGCACTGCTGCTGCTGCTGCTGGCAGCGCTCTGCCAGAGATCCAGGCTCTCTCCCAACTTTCCTTCACCGGCATCTTCTCCTTTCCCCTAAAATAGGCTGTCAGATGAATATCCCTAGCAGACAGCAAACATTCCTTCTCATTTCTGAGCATTCAGCGCTAATACAGCTGGCACGGCAGCCCCTGCTGTGACTCATCTCTGAGAGGGCCCTGTTGACTACAAAACTTCAACAGGGCTCCTACAAATGGGGTGCAGGTCATCAGGGCTTTAAATTATTTCCTACCCTAACCTGCAGAAAGTAAGGGCAAAAAGCTAGTATCACTCTGTATTTAAAATATGCATTTGTGTACCATTCATTTTTTACTGCATTTATTTGTAATACACTGAGAATCCTTTTTTATTTTATTTTTTTTTTTTAAAATAGAGATGCTATCAGCTCATAGAATAGCAACAAGGTGTATTATTGAGCGAGGAGTTTCCCCCTCTGGGAGAGGGACGGTGTTATCAAAATAACATAGATCTGGGCTGCCACAGAGCTTGTTAATCATACCCAAAGGAAGCATTTGCGAACAAATTTGAAAACACAATTTACTGAGTTAATACTTCACGTGGTATCTGTGTACTTTTGGTTTCACTTTCTTTTTTGTATTTTCATTCACACAGTATTTCCCCCAGAGATGTTTTTAATCTCTCTTTTCTCCCTTCTGCCTTCCACAGTCCTTCCTTCTTCTCCAACCAAAGTTCCCTTTCATAAAATCACACATAATTGAGGTTGGAAAGGCTCTCTGGAAGTCCGCTGGCCCAAGTCGCCTACTCAGAGCACGGCCAGCTTTGAAGTTGGATCTAACTTAAATAGGTAGATGCGGGTGCTTGCAGCCTTGTCCAGTTAAGTTTTGAGTATCGACAAAGAAATTTCTCACTGTCCCATAAATATCTTCCCTTCCATCTTCTTTGTCCTCCTCAACTCCACACCCAAGCATTATGCCACCAGCACTACACTTTTGTAAAAGACTTAAACCAACAGCTAATAAACTTCTGTCATTATCTATGAGGAAGAAAACAACCTACTGTGAATGGACATGTGGCTGTAAAATCCATACAGCACAAAGAACCACCAACGCCGGGTTGTAACTAGAACGTCCTTTGACAGTTTTGCTCAGTCTCTGGAAACAATTTGCATGACACAATCCGACCTACAAAAATTGTAAGACACACAGGTCTTACAAGCACTAGGGCTACACCTACAAGCCTAATTTTGACCCTGGAAAACCATCTCTGATGGCCTATCTCCAGTGTCAGCTTTATGCAGAAGACGTGGTGACTGTGTGCCTTATGCAGGGGCTCCAGATTTTATATCGTGTGGGATACACCTCCTCCTGCTGTTCCCGTTCAGTTTGGCTCTTCCCTTGGCCACCTTTCCATGTATAGTTCTCCTCGAACATCTCTCATCATCTATTCAAAGTGCCCAGGGACAGCAGAAAAATAAACTCGATTCCTCCCTCTCTGTCCCACAGCTGCCCGTGGTGCTCCCAGTGTCAGCAGTGATGTGCTACGGGTGTGATCAGATCCTATGGCCACTCAAAATTTACTTCTGCCATCTTAACACCAAGGAGATTTTGGTTCATTTATAGCAAGTATTATGACCATAACCTACCGTTATGAAATTTCCACTGCATGCTAAAACCCAAGGTCCTGCTGCTCTATATTGTCTACTACATGCACACACACACACGAACTATTAAAAAAGCAAACTGCAAGCTGCAAGTGCCAGATTTAAGAATTCCCAGCAAGCCTTAATTTGGCCTCCTTTTTGCATATGCATTACAACACAATCCTTAATTTCCTGTTCTCCTACTTGTTCACAATACCTTGTCTCATTTAATGCCCAGAGTACATGATTTTAAGCACCCAAAAAATAATTCAAGACTTTGTTTTCCCCTCATTGCTCAAAGTGTAATGCCATGCCTTAGTTCCCACACACTATTCAAGCCCTTCTCTCCGGACAGACATTAATTTCTTCCAGAGCTCTTCTATGGTGCTCATCACTATAGCGTTTGAGAGCTTAGCAAACACTAATTTACTTTCATAGCATACCAGTGAAGGAGAGGTACCATTAACCTCATTTCACAGGTGGAGAACTAGAGCACAGAGAGATTATCATCAAAGGTATGCAACAATTTAAAGGTTGCAGCCCGAGATGCCTTACGGCTGAATTTTCAGAGTAGTTAGGCTTATATAATTTTTTATATATACAAACCATACTTCCCTTGGCATGCTACAGCAACTTGTGCCAGACACCTACAAATTCAAGCTCTCACGTCAGGGAAATGAAGGATGAGCCCTGACGGGAAGGGTGGTGGGAAGGCAGCTACAACGCTGCACCGGGACTTGGCGCAGTCTCCTCCAAGCACTGAATATATCACAAGCACCACAGCGAAAACGAGCAGGTAGTCCTTCATTAAGGACTCATTAAAGAGAGGCCAAATTAAGGTTCTATAGGCACCCTTAGTTCTACTGCCTTTTAAATTTGGAGTACGTGTCCTAGAACTGCAATAGTCTTGCACACTGATTTCTGTGTAATTTCTTGGGGAAATAATTTCAGAGGGAAACTAGAGAATACTCTGAAAAAAATCGGTAGTGTTCCGGTGCCCGGGTCATCAGCAGTCTGATCATCACGGACTCCTGTGCCCAGCCACAGCACTACCCCTGAAAAACATTAAACAAAGTTGCCTAGTAATTTCTGCACATATGATAAGGACTAACAAATTTGCCTTATACAAATACTATCTATGGTAAACAGGTGTTTATATTCATGCTGACGATTAATTATAGCTGCTGGAGTGCCCTACTGAAAAAACACAGCAATCATTCAATAAATGTTTATGAACTCATCAGCAAGGGGCTTACATTGTTGTCTCCTTCTTCGTTCCACTAATTGCTTTAACTTTTCCATTGGAACCGAAGGCCAATATTAGTTTTCTGACACCTCAGTAGTTGCTTTTACCTCTGTCTCTAATCTTAGTTCATGAAACCTGATGTTTCATTCGCTTCACAATATCCAAGGGGAAAAAATAATCACATCACTACATGTTCACAACGTAAACTGATGAAGTCATGATTAAAAACATGAACTTACACAACATTTCAGGAAGTAGGAAGTCCAAGTCTCTCTAAATGTCATTGTTTGAACCTGAATGTCATATATTCTAGATATACTAAAATATAAAGGGTTCCCAATTCTCAAAAACACTGGAGATACAACCTCATACCAGCAGCCACTATAAGAGGGGAAGACCTATAATAAATACATTTCTTGAGCAGAGACAATCAAGATTTTTACTTTAAGAAATCAGTAAAGAATAGGACTGGAAAGTAAAAGAAAAAAAGTAGCACAGAAATTGTACACTCGTAATTGCTAGCAGGGAGAAGTGTTTATGCTTCATGCAAAGAATTAGATAACTCAGGTCTCATTATTTCAGTGACATAAAATAAATAAGCTGTTTCCCTCAAGTAACTCTAAAGCAATGTTTTACCATCCATGCTCTGGGCTGCCCCAGGAGTCTAAGGCCACTTGTAGAAGAGCCACAAAGGGTCATTCACAAAAGTAATCCTATTGCTAACAAACTTAAATTGGCTGTTGCACCACTGCGTTAGGAAAAAAAATGTGACGTGTTTCATGGATAACGAAAATGTTTCACCAAAACTGGCACACACCTGCCTGGCTAGAAGAAACGCATTGCTCCAATCCTGCGGGGAATGCCACAGCCTCGGGTGCCTCACTGACAGACCCTGCGACAGGGTATCACGCTAGTGCACATGTAACAACAGCAATTTAATTATCTTTGAATTTATATAAACAACATAATGCGGCTAAAGCCACTATTCAAACAGCTTAAGCATCTACAAACACAAGCCCCATCCCAAGGCTTACATGCTTGTAGCTAATATAAAACAGAAAAGGAGTAAAATAAGATTTTAATATATGCGTATTTCTTATGGGCTTGGAAGACCTAAATAATTTCATGTGATGCTCAAGAGCTGCTAACATTCTCCTTTTCATAACCCATTCCTACTGGTTTGCTATCTATAAAATGAGAATAATATGTAATTTTTCTCCACCTCTTGGGTTCTTCTAGAAAAGATACATTCACTAACGACCATGACGAACAAGATGGTAGATAAACGGAGTCACCTTCAAAACACACACATGGTTCATCAGAAGTCAAGCAACCCTTTGCAAGAGGATGGTTGTCATGAAATACAAAATTGCACTTGATGCAATCACCAACTGTTTAAAAAAAAAAAAACCAGAATCTAACACACACGAAGGTGGAAAAACAACAGAAACAGCATGAGGGTACAACACCTTGATCTAAGGAGTGCCTGAAACACAACAGTCACTTGCTACCACTTTTGTTTCATTCACAAATCTCTGAATGGGAAAATTGATACTGTCTGTCCCAGCAGTAAAGCTCAAATACAGTTGTCCTATTTATCACCATGCCTGGCTTGCAAACTGACAACTGGACGGTGGCCCTGTGATGACAAAGTTTCTCTGGACATGGGCATCTCATCCTGTTTTTACTCGTGATCTTGGGGTTACCCAGACCTCCGGAAAAAAGTGACTTATGGAAAACAAGATGCAAATACTGAAGAATTATAATACATTAATGAAAATCTTTAGAGTCCAACAATCATGGAACAGTCATTAAGGAGAAGGAAATAAGCAGCTTTAATAAATTTTAGTTATTTTTAAAAAAAGATTATTTTATTGTGTTTTCAAGGTCTGCCATATTCTCTGCTCAGGTTACCAAACCTTTTTGCTTGTAGCCTGCAACAAATGTATTACCTTTAGTTTCAATGAAAGCTGAGATTTTACTGTACTGACATGACAAGATCTGGGATCAGAGGAGAAACCCCCCCATGCGTGCACACACACATCCAATTAAACGGGAGACTAGCAACACGCACTCTTTGTAAAATGAAAAGCAGTTGTCCTGCATTTCTCACCCTTAGGATCAATTAACATCTCTGCAACCTGAGCTAGAGATATTCAATGCCCTTGTCACCATGTTACTCATAAAACCACTAACCCTTTTACAACGCCAATCAAATCTATGAGACTGCTGCGAACAAGAACTATTTGTACCAATTTACGAAATGGAGAAAATCTTGACAAGAACGATGCTGCTACTGACCAGAGCATTAAGAAGCCATAGGCATATCATTTCCCTCGGTCTTTTGTCTTAGTGCTATTTCCGTAGCAAGTCTCTTCTATCACTATTTAATACAGCTTTAAAGCTGTATGGTTATGAAATGCAAAGACATTTGTCAGTAAGATTTTGGCAGCTGAGGGAATTTCTGCACCATAATGTTGAGTCGTGTTGGAGAATAAGCCCAATTGGCAGCTGAGGGAATTTCTGCACCATAACATTGAGTCGTGTTGGAGAATAAGCCCAGGTGGAGTTTTTCTGCTGACATCATCCCAAATAGCATATTCAATATTCATTTTAACTAATTATTCCCCAATTTCAGTCAACAAAGACGACATGTTCAACTTGGAGTTACATAAAACTTTCACGTTTTGCTTTTTGCCTTATTTACTAGGCTAGGAGTCAAATACCTTACCTTCGCTTTCCAATGATGACACAGGGAGAGACATGGGACAATTAATGGAAAGAAGGGAAAGATGATCACATGCATTTTGGAGGCAAATTCAAAGGGGTTGATTGTCCTAAAACTGAGGAACCAAATGATTTTCACACAAGAATTGTGGAAGATTAATAAAGGGCATCACAGAGAAAAACAATACATGACTTTACCGCAGATACACTATGGCTGACTACTTTGTCTAAAATATCAATGCTCTTGTCAAACAACATATACCAGGCCTTGACAAAGGAAAGAAGAAAATTATTTGTGGGACTCTGTGTGATTAAATGGAACAATTTAACGTCAGGGCTAAACAAATGGGACCTTTTGCCTTAGTGGGAGTTTACTAGTAGAATTCTTTAAACGTTGTTTTTTGGGATCATTCTTTAGTATTTTCATTGCATCAACACAGAAAATAAAACCTTCATGCCAATGGACTATGCTGCTGACATGCTGGGAGGAACAACATAAGAAGAAGAAGAACCAATGAAAACAGAGTCTCTTTCAGGAAGAGATGGATGACAGAAACCAGAAGTAACACAAATCAGACAAAATTTAACAGTAAGCGTTTACAGCAATGCTCTCTGAACGTGCATGGGCGGATCGTGGCAACCACATTTTGTGCGACCTGCGAGGTTCCAAAATCAGTTGGAACAAACCCAAACCCTTCCAAGCATTTTGCAAAATAAAAGACTTAGCACCGAAATCAGATTGGGGTGGGGGAAGGAGGAGTTTGTGTTTGTTTTGGTCAGAGGTGACCAAATCAGGCTGGATCCCGGTGAATTGCGTTTGTGTGGCAAGGTTTTGGTAGCGGGGGAGCTACAGGGGTGGCTTCTGTGAGAAGCTGCTAGAAGCTTTCCCTATGTCCGACAGAGCCAATGCCAGCCGGCTCCAAGATGGACCCACTGATGACCAAGGCCAAGCCCATCAGTGATGGTGGTAGCGCCTCTGGGATAACGTATTTAAGAAGGGGGAAAAAAACCTGCACAACACCAACGGCAGTCAGAAGAGAGGAATGAGAATATGTGAGAGGAAC
>NW_009202848.1:957-3583 GCF_000690835.1 Fulmarus glacialis | reverse complement strand
GGAGGCGCACGGGGGCTGCCACGCAGCCACGACGGCGTGCTGCCGGCAGAGGCGACGAGCGGCGTTTTGCCGACAGGCGTGCGCAGCCCCAGCCCAGCACTTTCCTCGCTCCTCGGTCCCACCGTCGCCCTGTGGCTTACAGTGCCACTTTTGGCACAGAGAGGTCCTGGCTGCCCCAAGCCAGGCTCCTGCGAAGGAGCAGAGGAACTTCTGTGGGCACAGGCGAGGCCAGAGGAAAACCCACCCTCGCCCACGAGCATCGCTGAGAACAAGATCCTTCTGTTCTCTTGCGGACCTTCTCTCCCCGGGCTTCACCGGCACCAGCAGCCAGGAGCAAACGGCGCTGCGTGTCCTTGGTGAGGGAGCAGCACAGTCCTCGGGCCACGCCGTTGCCGAGCACAGCTCCACTCGGCACACTACCTTTATGCCAGGAGAGGGTGTGCTTGGTCGATGGTAAGGCAGACAGTTTTCCCCACGGAGATATTTGTTCACTAGGTCTGTTCCTTCTTCTGTCATCGATTTAGTGGCTGACTTTGAGCAAAGTCATTTTCCCTGTCTGTGCATCTGTTTTTCTGTGGGTACCAGTCTCTGACTGCTTTAGAGCTACACCTGAGAATATCTGGGATTGCTCCTCCTGGCCAGTACCGAGTTTACAGCAGAGACTGCTGCGTATGCCTCGGACAACTGCAGGCTTGAATTGGAGGGAATTGCTAGGCTTTCCAGATGTTTTCTAACATTGAGATGCTTAGTTTCTAGTGATGAGCTTGGAAGCCTGACTTTTAACTCTTTTTGAAAACCATGGCCTGTGCTTGCTCTTGCAATAGGATAAGGAGAAACCTTTGTTTTGGCTGGATCCTTCTGACATTTTCAGTGACAAAAATAAATTTGATTTGCACAAGCTGTGAAGGAATGGGAAAGATGTTATTTCTAAAATGTGCGTTGTGCTATTGGATATGATAAAAGACTGAATGAGTCAGTAAATGTAGCAGTTTAGTAGCTTAAAAAAAAAAATCAATAATCATGCAGCAAGATCTACAATATTGGAACAGAAAAATGTAGCTGAAAGCCTGCCTGTCTGGGAAAGTTAACCCTTGCCTTTACCATTCCCCTGCCTGAGAAGCGGTGGGGCAGTTCTTCAGTGAGTCACGTTCATCCCGAGGGGGTGAGATCGGCCGATCCCTGGGCTGAAAAATGCAAGCGTTAAAGAGGGAGCAGGGTAAAATTCCACCCCCCAAGTGCACGAGGATTTTAGGGGCTCTCACCAGCTGCTGGCTTCAGCCACCGTCCTGACTGTGGTGGTGACAGAGCCAGCACACCAAACAAGGGCGAAGAGTCGTCCCTAAGAAGAAATCTCACCTTAATATCAGGCACGTGAATGAGATTCATTTCTCCTCGTCACCCGAGCAGAATCCAGAAGAAAGATCAAAGGAACTCTTTTTAGGGCAACATCACCTGTTTTTCAAATCTACCGCATCATCACAGACATGATGGGAATATTCGTATGTGTAGAAGACTGGGTAAACTCTTACAAGTCATCTAAATCTACTTGCTAGTCCTTAGGAAGGAACTTATCTTACCAAGCTATGCAGAAGTTAATGTATTTGCCTCATTTTAATTGCCTGGGCTCCCTTCATACTCAGCAGAAAGAGAGAGAGAGACACCATTCACAGAATTGTTCATTCTGCCTGGTTTAGACACCGTTTTTCTGATTAGATTTGATTCTTGTTTGACCCATCTCTGATTTTAATCATGTGAAAATGCTAGGAAGAATGGCATGCTAATAAAGGATTTTTTAATCCTTTTTTCAGACAAGGAGTGGAGTTCCGTGTCTGATCTCAGTGCTATGCACACAAGGTTCATTGATGCAATTTGTATATAGAAGAATTTGGTCTTTGGGCTTCTCCTGTGATTGCATAATTCTTCCCCTGCTGATCGACATACCCGAAGGGAAAACAAAAAGCTCCACAAATTGCAGGCTTCCAAGTTGCCAGAGAGATGGCTCAGAAAATTAGTCCTTCTTCAAAAAAGAAAGAAAAAAAATTGTTCCTGCTTGGGAGGGAAAAACGAAGATCCAAAAATTTTTACTAACTCAGGAAAAAAAAACAACAACAAAGAGATTTACATGTGCACTTAACTTTCAGTACATACATAAGGGAATACTCTCACAGCAAAGGAGATGGGTAGTGTTTTGCTGGCTGGAGGTCTAAGTCCAGCTGCCCCCAAGGGCAGAGATGACCGGCTGCGTTAGAGAGTACCCAGGAAAGCGGGGTCCTGGCCCCTGTTACAGCACAGAGTCACTCCCGAGTGACTCAGCACACTCGCGCACTAGGAAGTGAGGAATAAAAGTCTGTGAAAAGCATGAGGATTATTTAAATTATCTGCTTCAAGATTTACAAAGTAATTTCTGCCAGTTGTAAGTCAGGCACACGCCGGCTCCCTCCGACTCTCGCTGCAGGGGTGGTGGGGTGGGATGGGGTGGGGTGTCTCCTCCTGCCCCAACCACTGGATCTTCCGCTCAAAGATGCTCACGCCAGATGCCTGCAGAGGCTCCGTGCGCTGCCGAGCAGCTCCTCAGAGCCGCTTTATGACCAGCTGGGAAGAAGCTGCAGCCATGCGTCGCGTCCTC
>NW_009202848.1:0-302 GCF_000690835.1 Fulmarus glacialis | reverse complement strand
TCCCTCTCAGCCCCTTGATTGTGGGAGAGGCAGCACTAGCTCAGCCTGCTGCGGGATGAATAACTCATAGCTAAGACTTTATTAGGAAACGCATCTTCTAATCCGCCCTACAGGCTGCCCGTGAACAGGGTCACGGCTTTCCTCTCGGCGGTTTCCCACGGTTATTTGCCACATAACGCTGGTGCATGGCTCCAGTGCCTCTGCAGAGCGCGGGGGCATCTCCCTGGGCCGTCGCCCCAGGCTCGCACGGGCGCTGGGCCAGGGCCACCCTGGCAGGGCTCGCGGTGCAGCCCCACGAGACC
>NW_009202847.1:0-283 GCF_000690835.1 Fulmarus glacialis | reverse complement strand
CAGCCGCTGGATGTCGTTTGGGTAGCCGGATGATTAGCACGGGGGTGACCAGATGGGTATTTGGGCTGAACAGCTTTGGAATTCAGATGCCTGCACTCGTTTCAAAGACTGTTGTTGGGAAGCTGTTATATACTGGATTTTGGATTTCCTGGTCTAATCGGGAACTTACTGCCCTCTTAGCATTGGCCTCTCACAGTCTAATAACCCCCCGTGTAATTCAGTGCAGGGGGACATGCTCCTGCCATACATCCCATGTCAAGGAATGCATCAAGTTGCATCATTC
>NW_009202846.1:0-16635 GCF_000690835.1 Fulmarus glacialis | reverse complement strand
GCCGGCGGAGGAGGGCCCGAGCGCCGGGCTCCCGCTTCCTGGGGAAGTGCCCAAACCGCCGAGCTGTTACCCAAAGGCGGGAGGCAGCGGCCCCGCCAGCCACCCCCGCCACCCAGGCTGCTCTCTGCAAAGGTCCCAACAACGCACGCCCCGGACGCTGGCTCGGTGCCTGTCTGCCCGAGCATCCGAAACCTCCGTCTGCGGGAAGGTGCAAACTTTCTGGCTGAAGAGTGAGTTTTAATTCCCCCCGAGTCGGGGACCGCTGATGCGGGGTGTGCTCCGGGCAAGGTGCTGCCTTGGAAAAGTGGGGCCTGAGTGACCAAAGTCCTCAGCTGCTTTCGACCGCTGCAGCCTCAGGTTGTGCTGAATGGATTCGATTATCTGACACAAGCAGTGGAAAAAAGCAGGTTTGTTGATGAACAGAGTTAATAACGCGGTAGAAGTGAGAGAAACAAAGTGAGACATGCAAATGAGTTACTGATGACTTATGGGCTGGTTTTCATTCAGAAGTATTTGAGCCTTTTGTAAAGATAAATTAGAGAAGCAATACATCAGGGGAAGGATTTGCTAACATGGCAATAAAAAAAAATCCAAAACGCCAGTGTTAGGCACACTCGTTTGAGAAAATGACTACAAATTACTGTGCTGAAGAGCCGTGTGAAAAAACAGGTTCCCCAAGGATTGCTTACAGCAAGGTAAGTCCAAAACACACAGGTGCTTAGGGAAAAAAATAGAAATAATAAGAAAAAAAAAAAAGAAGGAAAAAGGCTTATATTTACTTTTTGACCCCAAGACTTAGCTGAGTTCTCATAAACAGATTTTTTTAATAAAATAATACACCTCAGCCTCTCTACAGTCCATGGCAGATGCACATCTGAAATCGATGCCCTGTGTCACTGCTCTCAATTATATGCAGCAGTAAATCACCCATTTATCTAGCACCCATTACCTCCAAGGACCCCAGAGGACTTCAGGAGGTGGGAAGACGATGATGTGAAATGGGTTTGTCTCATTTATACCCATGGGCTGCAACACATGTAAATGCAACCACTTCTAATGAAACAAGTACAGATCAGCTATCCAGAGTATGTGCACAACCACTACATAAATCAACTGCTCATCTTCCTTAAAAGCTTTTCCTTTCCCTTCCACTTCCCTTGAAAGAAGGACAAGGGTTCTGCTTGGAACTCCCTGAAATATCACACAATGGTGTGAAATATCATTTCCCTCTTGAAAAAAAATCTGACTTCATGCAAAGCAGTAGGACAAAACCAGAACCACTAAGTTTAATGAGTATCTCCAAAATAATATTTTTATGGCTTTAAGAGATCATAGACTCTGCTTGATCATGGGGTGAAGCTCATCCAAGCCCAACCTTTGCTACTGAAAAAGCCTTTCCTTCTCATCACTGCCTTAAACAGTTCAAAGACAGGACAACCTTTGCTGAAGAACTGAAAATCTGTCTCTTCCTGAACCAGAGAGGTTCTTATTGCCACTGTGGACAGTAGAGGAAAGACACCCAGTGCTACTCAAGCCCTGTTTCCTCTTAACAACAGGATAGCAAGCAATGCCGACAACGCAAAAAATTAAATTTCCTCTAAGAGGTGGGAGTTCCTAGAAGGACTATTGAAAACAATGCTGGGAGAGATCTCAAGGAATCGCCTAGTTCATCTCTCCTGTCCCAAGCAGAATTCAAATATATCCATGTCCTTCCTAGCACGTTTGCCTAAAAGCATGGAAAGATGAGATTTTTACCCCTCTGGGCAGGGCGTGCTGCTGCGGGGTGAACTTGAACAGAGCTAGGTTTATGTTTGGATTGTCACCTCTATCCCAATCACATCCATAAGCTCTTTGCACGGGAGCAGTCACTGCCTTTCCTAACAGACAGTCACTTCCAAAGCCTTGACTGGAGCAGTTGGGTACAAATAAGCAGCTGTCCCTCAACATCAGTGAAAAAGAGTTGGAAAGGAGGAAAACAATCATGCCTACCGCCCCTCTGCGGTCTCAGTGACCAGATGGACCTGCAAAATGGTAGGTGCATGCAAACCTCAGCTCTGTCCTTGCCACACAGGATTTCCTCGCTGTTCTCAGTGACTTAACATCTAGAGGATACTCATACTGGCATTCAACCTACATCCCTAAAATAGAAGCCTGAGTTTCTCTACAGTTAATAGCAAGCTGTAGTTTCCTCCCAAGAGTGACTCAGAACACCTAAACTGGGAGCCTACGCTTCTCCATGTGACTCTAGATGGTCTCTAGACCAAGTTAGATGGTGCGAACATTACATGAGATGCGTGGCTTCTCTCTTCCTCCCCCAGGCAAACAAAGTGAATGCCCTCTTCCGTGTGGCCCATCTAGCCAGAGGTTTTGATTAACCAGACTCTTCTCCTGCCATACTTGGAGTGCACAATGGTGCAGAGTCTTGTGCACAAACTCTCGGGGCTAGACACGTGAAGAAGAGGAAGCAGCATCAGAAAGATAAACCACAAGATAAGGCCTGGAGGCCTGCTGGTCTGTAGCTTCAGAGCACCCAAAAGAAGAAACTTGCAGTTTTCAAAAAATAAATATTGCAGGCCAACACCATGCTGCAAAAACTAGGCAGCATCTTTTCCTCCAGAAGTTCAGCTAGATAATGTAGTCACGTGGAGGGTTAATTTAATGGGAAATTAGAAAATTCAGGAAAAAATGTAAAACCACATTATATTTTAGAAAAGGTAATCAAAATAGTGGAATAGCAGTCTGTCGAAAGCAGTTGTAAAAGGTATGGGACATGAATGGGACATTCGGCCTCAGTATAAATCCCACCACTTTGGTGGGCCACTCCCACTCAGGGCAAGCTTGGCTTCTCACTATTTAAGTCCAAGTGTTTGAGAGACAGCACTGGATTCAAAAAAGCTGCTATGGAGAGGTCCCAATGCTCCAGAAAAGTCCCAAGGGCGGTGTGTTCCAGTCTGCCATTTGAAAAGTGCTGTGGGTCCCCAGCGCCAGGTCTGCAACCGGCAGGAGAACCCCAGCCCTATCACCCCCGGGTCAACGCTGCCATTCCTGCACTGGGGCCAAACACAGATAGCACTTGTTGAAAACGAATTTAATTTCATTTCCTTACAACTAGTTGCCTTGAACTCATGCAAACTTTCCTCAACACAGCATCTACCTTTTAAAAATCTCTCCTGTTTCATTTTCTCTGTTTCTGTACTGTTCGCATCTGACAAGAACATGAAAGTTAAAATTCACTGAGGGGAAAAAAGAAAAAAAAAAAAAAAAAAACGAATCTTAAAGCCAAATAACTTATGACATGAAAGCTTTGGATTTTACTAGCATTCCCGAGTTTCAGATGTAATAAACCATACAGGTGCAACTATCTCATTGCTCTGCACCCATAAGAACCTTGTTATGTTAAAGTGAACACAAATCCAACAAATACTTCCAGGTTTATAACAAACCTTTATAAAGAAACTGTCCATATTTTCCCCATATGCAGGCACAGCTGTGCAAAGGCACATCTGCTCGGGAAACTAACGTGGAGCTTTGAATTTATAGTTTAAGATCCTTAAGCTTGATGGCAAATTATGATAAAACTGGGAATATCAGTTCCTGTCTCCAACAGAAAATATAAATCCCTCTTTGATTGATATTGATTACAGGAAGGAAACAAAGCACTTATATTTCCCCATGTCACGAGAAACTCCTTCATTGCAATAAACATCCGGTTGATAGGAATATCTTGGGAAGGTAAATGATACTATATTTGTAAGCAAACTGAGAAAAGGGCAAGTGCTGATTGGCCATATAGTTCATACATCCACGTAGCTTCAAACACACCACAGCGGGCTACGAGTTTGCCAGATTCATAAACTAAAAAGATTGCCTATATTAAGGTATGTCAAATGTGATTGCTATTTATTATTATCCTGCACCCTTTACTCAAATATCCAGTCCATACTTGCAAGTTCAGCTCAACCAAAGTAAACAAATTCATTGATTTAACAATTTATGGCTTGATTTTAAAAGGGGCTGAGCCTGCAGGAGAATATCTAACATATGTTTGAAGTTAAGCAAAGCCAACCCAGTGAAATTAGCCGTACTGATCACATGCTTAAAATGAAGCATAAACTTCAACATTTTCCCGGTTCATGCTTGCCATAGCCAGTCCTGAGTGTGACAGCAACACCTGTAGGATGCACTCCAACTTTGCCTAGCAGAAGCTGTGGCTGTAGGCAACAACCGTGCAGTTGCCAAACCTCATTACCAGCAATATCTCCCTGACACCTTGCAACCCCGACTAAAAGCCTGGCTTTCCTTCCTGAACAGTACTGGCTGGAATTGGGAGGAAATGAGTGAGAAGACTGATGTGGCCCCGAATAACTCCAGTGCAGCTCCTCAGCCATTATTTTATATTACCCTTTGAAAAGTGAAGGAAAAGCGCTTCACCCTCCACAACAGAATAAGGGTTCAGCTCATCCACCTTCCAGGTCAGCAAAGGGCCAAATCTTGCTACCTCCGTCACTGTCAGCTTGGATTTTGTTCCCTGATTTCCGCAGGATGACTTCCCGTCTCACAAGCAGAGCTAGGACCAGAACTGGATCCTTTAGAGCAACAGAAATGGTACCTCAAAATATGAAATTTTGTTTCTGTAGTGGCATCTGCCCAAATCATGAGGGAGCTCCTGCCTAAACTCATTCACCCTTTCTCTATAAAATTACAAAGTCTCTCTATATGTCCTCTCTATATTTACAGCTTTATAGAGGCCAAGCTTTTTCTTGAAATCATCCCCACTGCTATGCAATTATCTTGCCCTGCTGCCTCCTTATCACAGGGCTACGACAGCCGTGGTGGTGTAGAGCCAGGAGAAAAAGAAGGCAGCGTTACCACAGATGACAAGCAGAACTGCATGCAAGGTGGGACACGGCGTCAGCAAGTTACCTACGAACCAGGCACTACACTGAAATGGATGTACTGAGTGCTTGAATTACACACGGGTTAAATTCTCTGACCTAAATTTAAATGGGCTTAAAATTAGAAGTTCTATCACATAACCAGAGGACAGAAAAAAAAGAGTAAAATTGCTAAGGAAAAAGCAAATGCATGAAAGCCATTTCTAGCAAAAGGCAGCTGTTAACTCTGGGGAAACTCCAGTTTAACATCCATACCTTCCTAATCCAGCTCCCATCGAGATTAATGAAGGTTGCTTTGCCTTTCTTTAAACCTCAAGTGAATGTGTAGGAGTTGTGTACCGTTTGGCTGCACGGACCGGAGAGGAGCCAAGGTTAGATACAGCCAGAAGCACAGGTAGCAAGTCTGCCGCAGGGACTTGCTCTGCGGGAACCTGGGCGAGCACGACTCCAAAACCCTCACCCACCGCTGGCAGGAGGACGTGGTACTGCAGATCTGACGTTATTTTAAATCTGAGTTTGGTAGGTCACTGAGCTACACCGAGTTTGAAAGGCAGGCTTGATGTTTGTACATTTTGAACCTCACAAAAAGCCCTGGCTGACACAGATGAGTCTGTTCTCAAGATAAAACGGGCTCAGCTGGAATTCAGGACAGCTGGACATCTTACGACAGAGTTGGGTCACAGGAGGTTAACATATAGCCCAGAAAAGGTGGCAAATATTTTGCCTAAGTTTCTGAGCTTTCACAAGCTAATCCAAACCAACTCTACAAACGTCTAGGACTTCACCACAGTTCAACTTCAGACACTTTATGCACATCTACAAGCGCACCCAGGTTCACGTGGTCCTCCTCTTTCCGGGTCAGCCCCCAGCAAGACTTTCAAAAATGGGTTCACCCCCCACTTTTCGTCCACAGAGTTGTTCTCCAGTCCCTTACCTGGACGACGGGGTGGCCTCCGGTCGGCGCCTTGACGGCCCCTCGGCTTCCCTCCGTCTCGTAGTGCGCCCGGTGGTGGGGCTTCGGCTGTACCTCGATCCGGAGCTCGTAGGAGCCAGACTGGCTGGAGAGCGGCCACTCGAGGGGCGGGAGCGACTGGACGGGCAAACTGGGCAGAGAGAGACCACACCAGCTGAAACTCTTTAGCACCTTATTTCTCAAAACGCTGATCCCTTCTTCCTCCAAGTACCCCACCAGGACTGCTCTCACTGAAACATTTAGGAGTCCGCTATTAATTTCAGTGAGAATATGCTGTCCTGCTCACGTTTGATTACAAACTCTGCTGAACTTCAGGATGAACGCAATAACTTCTGTGGGCTCACCTCCTTGCAGAAGAGAATAGAATATTTCTATTTCTTAAACAGAAATATGTGTAGCAGTTCTATTTTTTCAAAGATCCTCCTCTTTTATCTAGCTTTTGCTGTGCATCTTAAACTTTGATCACAGAACATATATTGTGAAATATTAACTCCATTTACCATTACTTACCAGCTGCGTAAATTCATAATATTTATGATTTCCATAAATATTAAAATGCACACAAATAAATGTTAAATATTCTTACCTGATACTAGTTTTCCTGTTACCAAAATACACAAGCGTTTATAACATGAAATTAATACATTGAAATGTACAACTAGAGCTTGCACTGGATTTTAAACAACTCTTATTTTGTTAGTACTAAGTGCTGCCGGGACCGACCTAACAAGCCAAGGAAAGTCACAGCCCGTGTTCTTTCACTCGCAACTGGTGTTTAGCAGGTCGGGAGCAGCACGGGATAACGTCACCGAGGGGACAACCTTGCCGCCGAGCGGGATGGCAGGGCTGACAGGGTGCCAGTGGTGACCGCAAGTGGAGTCACACATTTGGCAACCTCCGTCCTGGCAGATACGCACGGCCCGAGGTCCAGACCTGCGTGCCGCCAGCACCAGACAACGGAGGGAGTTGATGAAGGTAGCGCCAACGACTGAGATTTGGGTTAAATGACAATTAACAAATTAACAACCAACAATAAGTCACTTGGGGTTGACCGAATGCTCGGTCTGACTTGGAGCAGCGTGCTCTATTTTGAATTGGGAAACATTTAAAGTATTTTCCTCCTTGATGGAAATTTGTAAGCGAGACGTTCTCTGAATTTAGAAAAGCGATCAAACCATTTTCTTTAAAAGCAGCAGCAGGATGGAACAAGACTGTTTAGCCTTTGTCAAAGGCTGTCTGCAGTCTGCATTTTAGAAAAATAATTTGGAAATTTGAATCTGTCGTATGCTGTGCTCTCAATGAACCACTTTAATGATGTTTCTTCCAAACCCAGATTTTTTCATCTCTCAGAATCATAATGGGTTGGGCTCCCATTAACCAGTGAGCACTTAGCTCTGGTCTGCAGCAGGATCTGCCCAAGGAAACACTCCCTAGGGATCACTATGCACAACAGAGGACATCACGCCATGAGAAAACACACAACCACAAGAAGCATTACATACCTGCAGATAGGTATTGCAGGCACCAGTTGCTTTGTCCAGGATGGAGGTACCAACAAAATTGATTCTGGGGCTGAGTTTCTCCTGTCCTCCTGCTCACAAGGCCCGTGGAAGTCAACAGTCTGGAAGACGTGACATGGAATGCTGTTTTTGTGGGAAGGCATGGATGAAGGATCAGGGCTGGTTTTCCAAATTTTCGTGGGAACACCACAGGAGGGATCCGTAGGAAGGCTGTTCATAGCATCCATGGAAAGAGAAGCGCTGGGCAACTGCGTGTAAGTAACTGAAGAGTTGTCTTCTCTCAAGGGGATGCGAGGAGAGGATTGTGGAGAGGGGGTCCTTGACTGTCGTGGAGAAGTGGAAGGCAGCTGAGTACTGTAGAGCTCAGTGCAAGAGTACCTCCGTTTTGCACCTGGTGATGAAGACCTTGAGTTGGGACAGGGTGATGGTGAATGTCGTCCCAAGCAGGTTTCCTCCGTGATGCTTGTTCGTGGTGACATTATTGGAGAGGTTCTAGGAGAATAATGAGTATGGATGTTTTGAAACTGTGGACAAAGGTCATCACTAGGACCATTATTTGGTGAAACACATGGTGATGTGCAAGGAGATACATTTGTCTCTGAAATGAAACTTGCAGAGGAGCCGCTACTAGCTGGGCTCAAACACAGTGGTTCTCTGTAGCCCTCAAAGCCAGGGACAGGCAGGGTAACCCTTGGGCTAGCGGTAGCTGAGTTTGACTGATGTTCTACCAAAAGAACATCTGTGTCTCTGCTGCGGAAGGGACCCCCTGAATGAATCAGTTCATGATATGGAGTAATTTCAATCCTAGGGCTCGGAGCAGAGGCCCCTGCAGCGTTGGCAGGGTATGTAGGTGTTGTCCCTATGCTATCTGGCTGTCCATATCTGCCCATGGGATCTGCAGAAAGGCTAGAAAAAGGCAGGGGGCATGGCTTGAGGCCACAGTCCAAGACATCATGAGCGTATGTAACTCCAGAGGGTGGGCTGTTGGTTTTATGTGGAGTCGGTTCTTCTGGAAAAAGAAGGGTCTCTTTAAGACTATAAATATTATTACAGAAGCTGAGCAATCATGGATTTAAAAAAATGCATATTTATAAACTGGTTGTGATCTGATATTAGGTAAATACTTGTTTAATTCTTTTTAAGTGCAATTAATGCTTGTGAAAAGTACTGGATTAACAGCCAGGGAAGCTCAAGTGCTCAGAGCAGATGCAGCACGGACAGAAGCACTGCAAACACCTCCACACCGCCCGGCCGGCCTCCCGCTACCTGAGCCCTGAGCTAGAGGGGTCACCTGGAAGGGTCGGCGACACGACAGCCTCCCTGCCCACTTCCCCTTCCTACTCCTTCTGCCAAATATCCCCCTGAGCGCCAACCGGGGTGTTGTGACTTTGGTCAGATTTTGTCCACCAGGAGCTGGACTGAGACCATCACGTCACAAAACCACTTCCAGAAGTAAAACCAAAAGGTTGAGGAACAGCTTTTGGTGAAGGGAGAAAAACCTTTCTCACCCAGCAAAGTCCAGCCAGAAAAGGCTTCATGAAACCAAAGCTGAGCTCAAGCACTTAATTTAAGAAGTCAGTTCTGTGTGATGATTTGTTTGGCTCCATATCATGTCAACAAGTTTCACATGAGAAAGCACCAGATGATCAGAAAACACACTCACAAATATTTGTTAGAAAAGAAAGAGAGAGATAGAAGGGATCTGGCCCCATATTTACAGGCAATCAATTTCCAATTTCAGCTCAAGGAACGTTTTGGCCAGAGAGGGATTATAAAATACACAGTAACAGGTAAATGTTCAGTGCAGCCCTCTCTCCTGGTGCAAAAAATCCTTAATTTTCAGAGATTCTCAGTCTTGCAAACTGTCCCCAGGTTGCAGAGTACAGGGATGCTTCCAGGCAATACAGAAATCCCACCGGCATCGCTGAGCGCAGTTCTGGTCTCGTCCCAGCAACCCATCGGGGGCTTAATGCCAGCGGCATCCGAGAGCGCAGTCATGCCAAGTACCCCTGAGACAGGCCCCTCGACATACACCAGCTCCTGCAGCTTCCCCAGCCTGGGAGCTGAACAGTATTTTTCATTACCCAAAAGCATGCAAAATATGATCAGGATTTTCATATGTTTTCAAAGATTTCAATGTACCCAGCAGGAAATATCTGAAACAGCTCCACAGTCTGAGATTAATTCACACTATCTGCTCACCCTTGGGCACAGATCAGTATGTGTCATAGGCAAAGACGGTTTCATTTAAATATTTAAATAACTGTTCCAGCATTTTCTCCAACTCCTACATTGCATGAGACAGCATTTCCGATGAGCAAATAATACTGTACATAAAGCCAGGTAGGAGCTGACTGTGCTTTCTGCAAAAGTAGCAAAAGATCATAGTGAAACTTTTGCACACAGAGAGATTGTGATTTAATTTCAGGGGTTTCTGTTCGTTTTCAGTTTTAAATGCTTCTTAGTGTGAAAGCAAAACCCTCCACTGATCTTTGTCTACTACTTTTTGTGCTCAGTGTTTTGCACAACCTGGAGAAAAATCCGTGAAAAGAAAAAATGTAGCAGGAACTGCTGAGCCTTCGTGTTTAGCGGGAAACCCCGACCAGCCGACCAAACAAACCAGCACACAGAAAGTCTATGTGACGGGATGGGAGACGACTGGGAGAGTCCAGCTTGCAGATTCCTTAAGGTTCCCTCTGGCTTTTAATCCCAGCACACAGCTGTTTTGGGGATGGGAAAACAGCAACGAGTAACTGAATTTTGAGCCGAACATATTTTTAGCATCGTTGATCTCGGATATCAGAGCTTTGGCATTCACAGCATTAGCGTGTCATTCACATCACTCAAACTCTGACGCATCAAGCCTAGATACTGATGGTACAATTCACTTTGAATAACACTCATCACTCCTTTGGACTCAACAGAACAACACACCCCTCCGCAGTCACACAAAACATCACTCCCACCGCTCTTAGAAGAATCACTCCCATTTAAACTGATGCAAGAGACCAAATCAGCCCCGAGCAGAGCAAGGCTTGACGCCAGGATGTGAGGCAGGATTCATACAGTGATCAGCAATCGCAGAAAAGCTCTCCAGGCTGAACAGCTTCACACCAAGGAACAGGCGACCGTTCCAGTTCCCCATTCAGCACACCTACAGCGAAAGCTGCCCCCACCGTACGCATTAAACCGCATTATCTGGGCCAGATACATAGACAACAGGTAAAAAATGACAACTCCTCCCAACACATGTTGAGCTGCAAAGCTGGCATGTAGGGATTTGTGTCGAAGGGTATGGGGAAAGCAAACATGTATTTGTATGTGAACACATAATTTTTAAAGTCTTCTGAATAACAAACACACTACCACCACCCACACTTTCTGCCTATTTAAAATTGGGCTTTCAATAACCCAAGTTTGCTTTGCTTTTCTCTGAAATAGTGTTTAAACGAGCACTTTCATCCTTGGCATTCACCCTCCAAGAGGATCCATGTTCCAGATATTAATAACAACGCTTACGCACAACAACAAGCTGCAACATGCCCTTGCCTCCACACAGCACTCTGGCAGAGCGCTCCTCTGCAGTGCAAACCGGGATTGCTCACCCCGCGCTCGCAGGCAGCGAGCGAGGCAGGCGCCCTTTGCCAAGCAGACAACACCCACAGCCTTCTGTAGAGCAAAAATATTTAGTTTCCCCCCACATGGCAAATTATCAATAAAGCCGGCAGCAGCACAGGAATGTGGGCAAGACTGCAGACAAGAAAACCTCGGCTCGTTTGAAGAGTGCCTGGGGAACCGCGCCAGGTAGAGATGCCCAGAGGCTGAGGCTGCGTCTCGGGCAGGGGAGAGGCTGCCGGCCCTGACTCATCGGCACGGCTTCGTCAGGACTCGGGGCTCGGGGGGTTTGGGGAGGTCTCCTGACCGAGTCCCAGCCCTGCGTAACTTCAGAGGTACAATGAAATCACTGTCCCGGGTGCTATTGCCCACGCCTGTGACGTCACGGTCTGTCACCATGGAAATGCCGGTGATGCTACAACGCAAGGCTCTGACCTCACCGGGGGAGGGAAAAGGGGCGGTGGGGTGAAGCAGCAAGTGCTGCTCTCCAGAAGTAAACGGCCCTTCCATCGAACTCAGGAGAAATTCTGCTTTTTGCTTCAGTAGGAGGAGACTGGCTACCCCGCTCTCGGCCAACTTGGCTAAGGCAGGCTGGGGCTTGGAATCCGCTCGAGGAAGGGACAGACCCGAGCCAACATCCCAGCTTCCCCAGGCGAGCACCACAGGAGTTCGGTTTTGTAAACAACGTCAGGCTCCTGCCTTTGAGAGGGGCAGCGGGCGACGGGGAGAGGTTGCTCCCCGGCAGCCCAGCTGCTTTCTCTCCGCGTTTGCAGAGACCAGTGGGAACGTGGAGCAGCCCAGGGCACGGGAATGGCTCCAGCAATGCCCATGCTTCTCCCTGACCTGCCAAGGTGAGCTTGGCTAGGGTGGCAGGAACTGAGGACAGCAAAACTCACACTGGAGATGGCGGGAAGCAGCCCTGCCGCCCCCCAGCTGGGCTCCCCAAGGAGGTGAGAAGCCATTGCACCCCCTTACAAGAGAATAATTATGTGACAGATCAGCCTAGCAAAGGTGTTTTTCAAGAACTGAAGCAGCTTTGAAATCTTTGTGCAGATGCCCCAGAGGTACAGGTTTGCACCCAAGGTTGTGCCACCTTCAAGGGTTTATCTGTCCCTGCATATTGCATCCCAGGACACAGACTGAAACACTCCTGCAAAGGACTGTCCTCTCCACTGCTTTTCTGATGGACATCTCGGCGAGCAGCCCAGCAGCTTCAGCCCAGCAGCTTCAGCCCAGCTCCTCTGACACCCCTCTGTGCAGTTACAGTGCTTCCCCACCTCCTTCCCTTCACTCAGGCATTTCCCAGCCTGAGGTTTCACTGCTGAATCATCCTCCAATTCAGTACCAAAACAGCCTTCTTGTTTGAAATGGGGGTTAAAAGAAAGCGAGCTTCACACCCAGACAACACTGGCACCTCCTCAAGTTCTCAGTCAGCTTTACAGTCAGCAAACAGCCTACTCCCCTGCGTCACCCAGGCCTCACGACTGGGGAAGTCCTACCCCCAAGCCCCCTAGGATCCCACCCAAACTGCCTCCAAGCTGCCAGCTCTTATTCCTCCCTTTTTTCCACAGCCTTTACCCAGTTACTAGTTCACCAGACCATCTCTCTTCTTCCCACAATAGGGAATGGAAGCAGGGCTCTGCGTCCTACCGTATCGTAAAACAGCAAACCAGCTCCTACAGACTCAGGAACGCTGCAGGCAGCTCCACCACCCACCCGGTGGCTGGGCACCCTCCCCAGGTGGGAGCCTCCCAGGACTGCCCTTAGTACCGATTAGGGAGAGGAGTGAAAACACAGGTGAAAAAGATCAAGGGATTTAAGTTTCAAAGGACTTAACCCTTGATTTAAAAAACTCCTTTTCACACACCTCTGAAAGGCAGAAAGGAAAACCCACACCAGGTCCTCTGGTCTCCAGGGATTTCCCACGCGGACGGGATGCACACCAGTGTGTGCACACATGGCTTTGCAAGGATCCACCCGCTGCTGTTTTTTAAACAAGGCAGTAACTTCAAAGCCATTCAGTCAGCCAAATGTGACCTTGGCAATTAGCATGAAATTAGGGAGTAACAGATCACCAGAGCAACTGCATTCCATGATGGGTTTATACAAATCATCATGTAAGAAAAGCTAAAGAGCCGCATGCGGGACCAGGGAGCCAAGGGAGGGCACGGGGAGAAGTTCAGTTTTGACCTCACATCCATTTGCTGCAGTGCAGCTCCTGGGATTTAAATGGAGTTCCTTATTTGCATAAGTTAGAGAGTCCACATTTTTTTAATTAATTTGCTTATTGCCATTTGAAGGGGCCAGTCCAGAGCTTTTTTGCATTTTTCAAAAGCGGAGTCGTCTGTTATTTACACTAGCTGCTTGGAAGGTCAAAGTGAAAGTTGGTTTCCTGAGTGAAATCTGGTATTCTCTGCTACATGTGCATATTTGTTTCTTCACTGCAGGGCTGCCACTGAACACTGCCTCCTGTGTTACTGAGCCAGTCACCAGGACTGAGCTGCAAGGTTGTTTTTTTTTTTTCCTTTTAATAGCTTTGTATTGGGGAGAAAAAGAAGGAACGAGGCAAATTATACAGGGCTTGACACCTACAAGACGTGGCAATGTCCCTGGGAGCCTGTCTACAGACAACAAGCATTTAGAGGAATATTAATATTTATAGATGCTCCCTGCTTCCCCTCTCTATATTATACATACATAGACCTTGTAGATTCATATCACCAGGTGCAATGTAAGAGCCTGCTGAGCCACAGCAAAGGCTTGAGCCTACGAGCAAATACTCTTTCTTTCCCATTTGCATTCTCAGCTGTCTTAGGGCAGAATTTTGTCTGGAATCTTATTTAAAAATGGGGTTTGCTTGGATTTTAAGTTTCAGAATACCGCTCAGAGGATCAGTTCTCAGAAGGGTTAGCCTCAAATATTAAAAGTTTTGTGGCAGCTTTACCTATCAGTGGATCATCTCACAGTGAACACAGAACAAAAATACATGATGTGAGCTGCTGAAGCAGAGCGGTTGTATGACTTTTCAGTATTTCGTCTCTCAGAGTGGCCAACAACAGGTATTATGGAACAATACATAAAGCAGTTATCAGAGCTTAGTCATCTGGAAGTCCTGTTTGTAGGAGCTAGTTCAAATGCTCATTGACTTTCTGTCTATCTCCTCCACTGAGAAATAAGGATATTCAGCACCTTTCAAGTTTGAAATAAGCTAAAACTTGAGATACCACTAGCAATACCTCCACATGTATCTCTCAAGGGAATACATCTAACGTTTTTTTAAAAGGATACAGAAAACATCTTCAATGCCCAAGTGAAATCACAATTTCAACCTAACAGCACAGGATACTCGCTTTACCCAAGCCCATCTGTTCACCTGGGCACATCTCAGCAGTTCAGCCTGCTAAAGGCAGATGTTTCTGGTTTGCAAATGCTGAAAAGAAGATAGCTAATTAAAGTCTGGCAAGTAAGGGTAAAAGTAAAAGGCACATGGAAAATGGCACTTTGTACAGCACTCCTGCTTTTGGAAATGGTTGGCTTAGAGAGGAATATCTAATATTAATAATATTGACCGTAGGATTTTTATTTACCCTTTTTTCCCCTGTTGCTTTTACAGCAGTCCATGTTCCTGTTGTCTCAGGCACACATAAGCACTACTGAATGCCAACCGCTTTCAGTAAGGATATTTCTGGCATTTCCATGGCAACAAGTTGTGATATAGATCCTACTTTTAAAACATAAGCTTAGGTGGATACTGTCAAATCCCAAATATTTTAAAAATTGTTTATCAGAAATAAGCTTTCATCCAATCCATTCCTAGAGCCCCAAATTTACTTTTTTCCCCCTAAAAAATTTTTTTTAAAATCACTTTTAGCATGTTTACAGAGATTTGTTATTATAGGACTTGTCGCGAGCGGTGGGTGGAGCAAGACTCTGAGGAAACCAGAGCCTCTTTCAAACGGGCTTTGAATGTAGGAACCAGACTGAAGTGCTGAGATCCACAGACACTCCTATGGTTTTGGTTCCATTTTGAGGCCTCCGCTGAAAAAGGCTTGTTTTCCCAACTGCAGTTCAGACGAGGCCAGAATCGCACATGAACAACAAGCATCATTTACCACCAGCATGTGGATAAAGCCCTTTCTCAAAATTTGAACATTTTCTGTTCTCGTGTAAACATGCTTTAATCTTTTGTACATTAAAGGTCACGGATGTATACTGGATTGCTTACAGACTCTAGCTGGTGCCTTTTCAAAGCGAGGGAGAATGTTCTCCAGATTACAATACTAGTATATATGGTTGTGATCTTTTTTTTTTATGCTAATGATTTCCATCTTTGGAACAAACAAAATTACTACTAATTATGGTTTCCAGTCATTCAAATGTGGAGAAAGCAGGCTCAAGAAGGAAGTTACTTCTGCTACAAGCATACACGGCTCTACATTTATGCGGTTTGAAGATTAAACTTTCTACCCCCCACCTACGTACTATTATATTCTGTGGAACTTCCCACTTAAGCCTTCACAGCAGTACTCTCTACTATAAAGATGTGAAAAAAACCCAGCATCTGAAGCTTTCACTGAGATTTAATGTATTTTCATTAAAATCGCTGACCTCTCCCCATCGTTGATTTATTTTAGCATGGTTTGATCTACATTAAACCTTGAAAGAAAATTCAGCTTTGTACATTTGATGACATTAACCATCCTCACTCAGCTTTGATACTGGTGCACATCTGTATATTTAAACAAGTATACAAAGAATAAAACTCAGTAACAACTCTCCATTTTGCTAATGATACCACGATTCAGGCCTACTAGGTCTCCTCCTGCACTGTCCCCTACAAACACAACATCTTTCTTCAAATGCCCTAGAGAAATGCCAACTCCCAACTGTGCAGAATCAAAACGAATGTATCTCAGAAACAATATCCCAGCAATTCTTTCCTTTGGGTCCTGTCTCTTTTGGCTTTGTCTGGTTTACACAAATCTGTATTTTATAGGATAGGAAGTACCACTTTTTAGTATCATCAACAGATAGAATTATCATTTAGAAAGTCAGGGAACACTTGTCACAGTGCTTTTAGTATCACAGACTTGCATAAACTCAGAAAAGTAGGCGAACAGTCTGGAAATTTTTTTTTTTTTTTTTTTTTTTTTAGTTACGTTTATGGTGTTTGGACCCAAACTAGAAACTAGATCTCCCCAGCTCCTTGCCGTCCAAGCAGGATGGTCAGACTGATCGCAGGTAACAAACTCCTTGGGGCTCCTAGACCCGGCGCTCAAGCTGCCTCTTTGAGTTTCCAGAACACCCTCTACCATGATGATGATGGTCACAAGGAGACCAACCAAGCTGAGCTCTTCTGCTTCGTCTTTCACAGCGGCGCTCTCACACCCCGGTGCACAACTTTGTAAATAACAGGAAGGTCCCACGGTCCCCCACACAAGCCCCCTGGCCGCCAGTGACAGTGACCGTTCGCAAGCGCCTGCTGGCTAAAGCAGCACCGCAAAACCCGAAAAGCCCAGCCCTGAGCACAGCCTGTCACGCAGCACACCGCTCGGCATCCATGGCCACGCCGGTCCCGGGCGGTCAGACCGGGGCACATGCCCGGCTGCGGACCCAGCGAGGGGCCCCGGCG
>NW_009202845.1:0-10008 GCF_000690835.1 Fulmarus glacialis | reverse complement strand
TTATATATAAATAATGTCCTCACAGTATTCTTCTCTCACCCTTCAATCCCTACATCTCCCCTTCAGGAATACATTTATTTTTTATCACTGCAAACATAAGGCATTACTTCTAGATCTAAAGACAACATTACTTTTTAACTCTTAACAGAGGTATGAGCACTAAACCTTGCTCTGCCGTTGAAAAGAAACCCTATGCAGTTTATTTTTGTCGTACGTATTTGTAAGAAAGTTGTGCAATGACAAGAAGATAGAAAAGTAACTAAAAAAGGAACTTGTTTCCATTGGAGGTTACTTAATTTACAAAAACATTGATTTTATTAAGAGAGGTTTGTTGTTTTTTTTTAATTCTGACTTCTGAATTTACAAAGAAATGCGGGTTTTTTTGTAGCTGATCTTTGTTGTTGTTGTTGTTGTTGTTCTAGAGATTGCAACTAAATTAACGTTTGGGACCTTAAAACTGAGTATTCTGATTACTTCACCTGTGTCCTATAGCTTTTCTTAAAACTGAAGAAATTAGGAAAAGTTGCAACAGGAAAAAGGAAACTATGCCATAAAACCACCTTTTGAAGATCCCTTGAGAGGCATATACCACTTGTGAATACAAAAGGTTGTCCATGACAAAACACTCGGTACTTTCTCCCAGATACAGAGAATCACTCTGTTGTCACAGTTTTAAGGAAGAGACCCAAGTATAACCTTGAAAATGAGAAATGTCTCTCCGTATGATCCCCTCAGATCTATTTTTTCAATAACAAATGTGTTTTCAGTCCATTAAACAGAAGCAAACAAGGCTTGTTTCGTTGATTGGGTAGAGGAAGAGATGGAAAGGAAGAGGCAGAGCCCTGTGAGGAAAGCAGCTCTGCCATGAGCCCCCCTGATGTGGGGCCAGGCTGGTACAACCCCTGCTCCAGCCTGTAGACCTGTTACTAAAGTCCTACGTACCCATGTAACCTCAAATGGCCCAAACTCCAAGGGCATTGCAAAGCCTAAGTTAAAGTAAGACCGCAGGGTGTGGGGTTTTTTTTATTTCTTTTGGTTTTATACCGAAGTTTAGGAAAGTCCCTGTAGAATCCCAAAATAAAGGAGGCATTAAGGTGGAATAAAATAATTCTTCCCACATTTTCATCCACTCCTAACTCAAGAGAGAAATAAAGCCACTCAGTATCTCCCATCAGGGAGTACTCTTCCATTAAACATCCCTGGCAAGCTCACTGTCCTAGTGTTTATGTCTTTAGGAATATATCCAGAAGAAAATGTTGTGTGTACATCCTGTGAAACCAAATGTCAGAGCAAAACCTTGGTTCGGTACATTTTTCAGGTAATACTGAACTCATTCATATTAGCCAAGGAAACCTGACTGTCTGCAAGCCTGCTAGGGTCTATGCTGCAGTTCTTGCCAGGGATCATGCTGACATCCCTCCCGCAGTTTGCTTAGAGAGCAGATGAAATCTTTGTCACGAGCCACAACACCTGCCATAGCTTCCTATCTAAAAAAATCTGATCCTCGTATCTCACCTTTTCCTTCTCTCCTTTGTTTTATACATCAGGGGATGACACCAGTGATTCAGATTATTCGACTGTTTCACTGGAGCTTGCCAACAATCTGGCTTTTGACGTACCTTTTCTAGAAAGGAGTAACACTCAGAGGTCTCGGTGAAATAACCAGGCTGGAGCCTCAGGCACACGGCATCGCATATTACCTAGTGGGAGGGAGAAGCGAGGAAGGGGTAAATAGGCAGGAAAGGCATTAGTGAGTGAATGATAAAGAGTGAGAGGGATATCAGATCTTATGCAGACACAGAAGAAGTCATGTTAGTTACAGAGAGAAACAAAGAGAAGAAAAAAAATCATCATTTTTTCAAAATGGTCAACTCCTATCTTTTACTGTCCATTTCTCCTCTCTCCAAACATGGCACGCTGGTGTAGTAGAAACCAGGAATCTTAAATTAATAGAGCAAGAAGGTATTTTCATATCTATCCACCATGACAAATTAACAGACTTATAAACAACTGAAAAAAAAAAGAAAATTTAAGCTTAACTATAGAAGGTCTTCTCCGTCTGTACAGTACAGACATCAGATTCTGATTAACTGTGATACAGAACTAATCTTTTCAATTAATGCAAATGAGCTGCACTTTTATGTAGACTATTACCAGAGGGCATTCAATGATATTTTTATTCACCACATTTGACCTTAAAAATGTTTTGTAGTCATCAAGGATACAATTTTTCACACAGTGGGGATGTAGGAACAGCTAATTAAGTGGTGTTTAATGACATTTGTTCCTTAAAGGAGGGCTGATTAAATGTAGCATGTAATTTTTTACCAAATCAAGCAATTCAGCCAATCTCCAAATGTGCTTAATAAGCTAGGCCTTAATAATTACATCTCTTATGTAGACACACCACAGTCACAATGGTTTGTGGGCTGGTAAATTTAATGTTACTCATTTGCGAGCCTTAGTTTGTTAGAATGCAGAATTCTGATTTCTCATTCCAACTGTATTCCTTTTCAAGAATAAAAGAAATTATGTCAGTTTTAGAGAATGAAATACACTCTGTATTCACTTGTGAACAGCCACTGCGAAGAAACCTTGAAAGCATTTCACAAATGTACAGTTTTCTAAGATCTTACTTTGGAAATAAATATTAAACCATCCTTTGCAAACAAAAACACAGTTTGCCTTGGATTTGAGCCATGGCTAGCATGGCACCCTGTTCTTGAAAATCAACCTGTGTCCATATCAGCACAGCTTATATGGTCTAAGAGAAGCTCAAGATACCTTGGGTGAGTGAGCTTATATACTAGGAAAGCTGGAAGAGATGGAACAGATAGCTTTTTTTTCACTGAAAATCAAACACAGTACTCTCACCATGTTTAGGAGAGTTGAATAATTGCATTTCACCAGGAACTGCTGGCTTTGGTAGTTTACTCTATTACACACACTGGGATGTATATTCTTCTAATGCCTTATGGCTGGGTGCTTCTTAGGAGACCAGTGCTGCAACCACATCACTGCACTCAGATATCCTGCCTGTTTCTCCAGAAGGACACAGGTGTCCTGCAGGTTTCGTATCACATCTGCCAGACCTATGAAGTTGTCATGCGTACGTTAGGATTCCCAAATGGCACCAACACTTCTGTTCGGGCAGCAGAGTTAAACCCTACAAGACTATTACAGGGTGACCTGAGTCACTTTGCACTGGTGCAGCCCTACCTTGAGTACTTGTGCAGTTTTGGGCACCTCAATATAAGAAGGACATCAAACTATTAGAGGGTGTCCAGAGGAGGGCGACCAAGATGGTGAAAGGCCTTGAGGGCAAGAGTTACGAGGAGCGGCTGAGGTCACTTGGCTTGTTCAGCTTGGAGAAGAGAAGGCTGAGGGGTGACCTCATCGCAGTCTACAACTTCCTCAAGGGGGGCAGCGGAGGGGGAGGTGCTGATCTCCTCTCTCTGGTGACCAGCCATGGGACAGAAGGAAATGGAATGAAGCTGTGTCAGGGGAAGTTCAGATTGGACATTAGGAAAAGGTTCTTCGCTGAGAGGGTGGTCGGTCCCCAGGGAAGTGTCAGGGCCCCAAGCCTGTTAGAGTTCAAGGAGCGTCTGGATGAAGCTCTTAGTCATGTGGTTTAGATTTAAGTAGTCGTGCAAGGAGCAGGGTGTTGGACTCAATGATCCTTATGGGTCCCTTGCAACTTGAGATATTCTATAATCCTCTAATTCCATGATCCTCCCACTCTAGTCTGTAGTGACTAAAGTTCAATTGATTGTTGGTGAAACAACCAAATCTAAAGTTTTTCTGGCTGAAAACCTCAGTCAATGTCAGAAAGTGCTTCACTGATTCCAAAGAATTACAGATATACACATTTTGTATAGAAGCAACAACAACATACAGTCCTCCCCAACAAAATATTCAGGATTTAAAGAGCTATGAATCAATTGTATGGCACTGAGTCTCCAATTTTTCAAATGAAAAGTATCTGAAATCCTCCTACAGCTTGATAGTTGCAGATCAGGGATAATGATACATAAATAAAATACTTAGCATGTTCATAATCAAAATGTTATTGCTTTACAAAAATGTTAATTTTATTGTTATAATTACAAACGTTCTAATTACACTTTAACAGCCACCAGGGGTCACCTCCCAGTTTCATCCACCAGCCGGCAGCGACACTTCTGCCAACTGCAGGAATGTATATGCATGTGTGTTTTGAAAAATAATGATAGTTTTCACCTACTTTCAAGACTCTTTTCTAAAATATTATGGGCCTCCAGTGGTATGAGGAGCTCCAGTGGAGTGGCACAGAGTCAGGGGAATCATAACAGGAACCTGGCTATATTGCAAACATAGCTTTAGCTCTCATTTTAGCTCTCTTGTAGTGATGAGAAATGCCTATTAAGTAGTGTAATCTTGTAATGATAAACTGTTGAGGTCTAAATAATACTCATCAAAGATTTGTTTACATGATGACCTTTTTGAGATGATGCAGCATCCCTGGAATTCCCTAGTCTTTGGGAATGATGGTCTCTAGTAGTGGGTCATGTGTTTGGTGAAAGCCAATAGCCATGATAGAATAAAATTCCCGTCTATCTGTAGCAGCTCTGGCACTGTATTATCAGTGATGCCTTGCAATTCTTTAAGCTGTGCACCACAGTCTATATATGCATGGTGATACCAAAAAGAAGTATTTTCTATTAGAAGTTTCATCTTTATTCAAGAAAAAAAATTGCTTAAAGCAAACAATTAAGGAGTATGTTTTAAGATCTCTGTAATGAGAGATA
Source organism: Fulmarus glacialis (assembly GCF_000690835.1). Classification (NCBI taxonomy): domain Eukaryota; kingdom Metazoa; phylum Chordata; class Aves; order Procellariiformes; family Procellariidae; genus Fulmarus; species Fulmarus glacialis. The sequence goes on along the minus strand of NW_009202845.1, from coordinate 5,221 downwards.
TTAAATAGCAATCATTAACTCCAGGTAATATTTGCCTTTCAATTCTTTTCAGGACAATGAAACCCACCTTGCACCACCGATACTCAGGAGCTAATTAAAGATGATGGAAATTGAGTCCAGTGTCAGTATTTTCTAACTTAACTGCCTAATGTCATTCCCAGAATTGTTCTTTTTTTTTACTTTTCTTATTCAGTATTCCGAATTTAAATCAATCCAGCACTAACTTTCTTCCTTCTTCCTCTTGAGACATTCAGATTTTCAGCTTCATTTTTTTCCTGTGAGCACCTTCTCACCAATCTTTTTCTGAAATGTCAAGGGCAGAGGACCCAGTGTCTGTAAAAATCATCGGTGACTTGAATTCACTCCTCCTTCATCATATAATGTAGTCTTCAGTTTCCTATGCATTGACAGTCTTTCACAGTTTGAAACAAATAACCAGACAATTGTTCTATTTTAATAAGAGATTTGGTGGAACTAGACTCATTTTGGCTAATGAAGTGGCTGACACTAAAGGCTAAGGTGCCAGTCCATCAGTAGAAGTGGCCAGTCAATACCATGCTCAGCATTTCTGAGAACTCATACATCAATGACCATTGACTGCCAACAGCCGATAACAAGGACCTGCTCGATAGACATGCCGAGCCTGGGTCTTCAACTCTGCCTTATGAGTGACAAAAGAACAAATCAGAAATGTCCATATTATTGGCAGTTGCAAATTCCAGCCATCCCAGTTCATTTCTCTTCTTATTCCTGATAGCAAACTCACCCGCCACGCTTCCATCCTTGCTGATAGATAACTTTGTATTAGAGCTAATTGTTTAAGGAATGGTCAAGGAAGAGGATTTTGGCCACTGAACATTGCTATATTTGCCACAGTGCCTCTTTTTCTCCTTTCCATGCTCAATTTTGGAAATCTTTTTGAAAGGTTTTCATTAAAAATGGGAACATTTCCTTATGTTTTTGTCCTCACACAACTTTGCAAACAGATATATTTTTGTCTTTCTGTGTCTCAACTGGGTACACAGCATGGTGGTAAAATAGAAGTGTTTTTCCTCTGGCTGGCAGTGGGTTTTTTTCCTGTATCCATTAAGAATCTGTATATTTATATCCTTCAAATATTAATCAGAGAAAGGGAGAAAAAGAGAAGGACAGCTGTAAATATAACCAGAGAAGGCAGAGATGGGAGAGTCCTTGTTGATCAGCTAGTCTATCTCCCTTTAGAGGAAATATTGCTCTCAACAATATATTTTCCTTAAGATCTGCCCAGTTTCATCTCAAAATATTTCAAGCAATAACTTTTCTATCACGTTTCTTCTAAGATCGTTCCACAACACAATAGCTCTCATGGGTGGGAACCAAGCCCTGATATACAAACTAAATGTACTCTGAATGATTTGTAAAAACTTTTTGCATGAACTTTTCATATGAAGTGATAAGATGCTTCTAATAGCTGAGTTCCTAGTGGGATGTGGTGAAATTCTTTGCATTACTACTTCACTTCTTATTTACTATCTGTTATTTTACTAGTTAGGGTTGTTGGTTTGTTTTTTTTTTTTTCTTTACTGACTTTATTTGCTTTACTTTATCAATGCAATCAGTACAGCTAAATCAAAGCTACCAGCGATACCAAATTCACTTGGCACATTGCTTTAAGGTGTGTGTAATTTTGACTTGTAATTCAGGCATGGGTTTAGCATTCTTTAAACCTGGCAATGTATTTGTTGTCTCACTCTGAGTAACACATACAAGATTCAGTTCCTCATCTGTAAAATGGGTGCAATCTGTAAAATTAGAGGAACGTAGTTCTATTTTGGCCTATTTATAGGTCTCAATTTTGAGTGGAGAAATAGTCAAGAAACAATCACATGATGAGAAATCAAAAGTTGAAAAATAATCACAATGAGGCTGGGATTAATTCTGATTTATTATTTTCTTTGACAAGACATGCACATTTCCTCTTGCAGAAGAATTACTGCTTTTTTGAATGCAGAGACAAAAATACATTTCTTAATATTCTATCTTTGTTTTGAGTTTCTTGCAGTTGTTTGTGACAGTTGTCTAAGTTTTATTGCCTTACAGTACAATAAACATCATCAAAACATTTCAAAAATTTGTCTGTTGATTTACTCCCTTTGTATATAATTATCTCATGAAAAAACTATGTAGTGAAGTCCTGAGGTTAACTAGGTTTGAGAATTTTTTTCATAAAAACAATTTAATTGAGTCAACAGAAAGTTGCAAATTTAGCAGTACATTAGCTTAGAAATAATGAAAAATATTCAAAATATTTGACTACAAATAAGTTAAATTTTAATAAAAACGAAGGACAAACAAATTAAACAATAAATTGATTTATGTTGTGGTATAAGTTTCAATCCAGTGTAAAGGAGTTCAAATTTTCACAAGAAAAGTTGAATCATGTAGTTTTAAATCAATTGAATTCTTTCTTCTTTTGTATTCCAACTCATTCAATGGAACAAAAATGCAGTTATTTGCACAGCTTTAATGTCAACACTGGAGCTAGTGGAATTCTCTGAGGCCAAGTATCACCAGTCTTTCTTTTCATCCATTCGGGAGGAAAACACATTAAGTGGCAGAGGTAACGGCCCCATCTCACCTTAATAGCAAGTGTTCAGCGTGAGTTTTTTCTTATACACTCTACACACAATGTGTTTCAGTCGGTATGGGGAGTAGGACTCATCTGATTAAATACACTCATCAGCATTTGAGTTAGATTATGGACAGTTAGTTAACATAGGCAATCCAAGATGCACAAACCTGTATTGAGAAAGCTTTCTGAATCCCATTTCTGACTGTAGCTCAGGCTCAAAGTATACGATTTCCACCTGCAGGGAATGGAGCTCACATTATTCCATGCAAATACACCAGTACTCATATTCACTTCTGGTATTTTCTGTGAACCTTACCCAGCAAAGGAGACTCTTTGCCATAACAGAAAGGTTTGATAAACTAGAACATCTCCTTTTCTGCTTTCCTTTTCCGCAAATAACAGACTTTTTCATTGATAAGAAAATTTCCCCATAGGCAGGGAGAGGTGTAACATCCCTGGGACCAGCTGAGGTCTGGAATTGTTTCCTCAGCTTTTTTTTTCAACAGGTGGCCAAGCAGGATAACTTGACTTAAAGGTGCTGTTTCAGCACTAACATCTTTGGCAGTCGTCGTAAACATTTTCAAGATAGGAAACAGGTGTTCCAACATGCTTCGCTGGGCAGAATGAAGAACAATTCCCTCCCTGGTGTCATTGTACATGATGTATTCAATGATTGCTACTTTCCGATCAAGAATACGTTCACTCATGTAGTAGAGAGCAATCCATCTGGTTTTGTAGTCTGGAATGAGTTGTTGAAATAGAAAGTCATTACTTTGGTGGGCAGGAGGGGAGTAGTGTCTGGAAATAAGGCTGTCTGAACATGTATTGCTTAACTTTAAAACCAGCTGAACACTGGAAATGTAGCTAGAATATTCGAGGGATTGTTTTTTCATATAAGGGAAGAATATGTAGGTGGGAAGGAATGAGAAGTTAAAAGATGAAAGGAGAAGAAAGTCTAATTAAACGGGGAAAAAAAAGATCTATGAATCAAATTCTCATCCAGTGTATGCTATTGTTCCAGAGGCAATGAAGTTCTGCTGACTAATGTCAGGTGAGGATTTAGTTCCGCAGATATAAAGCCCATTTTTAGAATCCTGTTATCATTAATGCAGCAGTCACACTAAAAAGTCTGCATTACCACTGCTTGACTGGAAATACTCAATTTCCTCTTCCAAATATAGAAAAAGATTTCAGCAGTAGCATTTTAGCTACTGTCTTGCGACAACTGTTGGCAAACGCTGCCCTCCCTCAGGGTGATCACAGTGTGCAATGTAACACCTGCATTACCTAGAAAAGCTCAAAACTGGCTTTTGATGAAGAGAAGGGAGATTGATTTTGTGATGAATAGCATTTAGCACAATGCCATGGTGGTGGTCATAGAAAAGAGACTCAGGAAGCAGAACTAATTTTTGTACCTAAAAACACAGAAAATAAATTTCCAGGATATTAACTTTTACATTCTAGAAGCAGGCCTAACTTCAATGGTATTTTGTTCTTTCTTCTAATAAATGGGTAAAAGTGCTCATTTACTTATTTTTGCTTGAGAACTGTACTAGAAAGTCAGTACCCCAGCATTGTGAATTCAGCCCAGAGGGTAGCCATATGTCGCTATGATTCTATTGTGCTCTATCATATATCTTCATGCTTCTATGAAATGTACCTTTTTGTATAGCAAATCTGGTATCTCAGAACCTAAAAACTCTTTTTGCCTTCTGTTTTTCCATTGTTTTCTTTTGTGCAGACAGATAGAGAGGCAATCATAAAGGAACTGTGGAGTTATACCTTGTAGAAGGAGAAAAAATACAAATTAAAGCAACAAGTTATAACAAACTCACACTTAAATAGTTTTTTATTCATTGCAGAAGATATTATTAATGAAATACAACTATTCTGAGATAGGTGATTTAAAAGGACACAGAGCAGTTTCGTGTATTTGCTAGTTCAGAAGACCATAATGAATACTTGAAGGATATAATCTTAAACTTGCAGCCTGTATCAAAATTGGAGACTTGTAAAATTCAGTGCATGAATTCAAGAAAGTAAAAAGAAAGAGAAAAATGGACAGGGGAGATAACATTCATTTTCTTTAGCTTAATACTCTCTTCGTTCATGGGGGGGAAAAAAAAAAGGATTATGCTTATTTACTATTGAAACATGACTGCTAGGACTTTGGATGTTCTCATCAACATATCCTTAATCTGAGTGCATCTGGGAATCATGAGCTCTTACAGATTCAAGGATGATTGGAAAATAGTCAAACCAGTTTTGCTGACATTTTAGAACTAGCCCTTAGAAAGGGAAAACTGACTGAAGGTAAGTAACTTTGCATGAAGAGAAGACTTGATGGTTACCCATGGTAGGGTTATCAGTTTGACATACCCTCAACAACAGTGGAAAAAAAAACCTCAAAACCCTACAAAATATGTTTCATAGGCTGGCTACCCTTATACCTTGATTATAGAGATTATTTAGGCAGAAGCAAACCAGCAGCCTACCCTGTGAAATTCCCACCAAAATCATGAATTGTCTGAGAGAGGGGAACACTCCTTGTCTGGCAACACTCCTTGTTGTAGTTTAACCCCAGCTCAGCCCCACGCAGCCGCTCGCTCA
>NW_009202844.1:45495-45861 GCF_000690835.1 Fulmarus glacialis | reverse complement strand
CGGCCCTGGGCTCTGCTGCGGGGGCCCTGCCCCGGCTGCCGGGTGCGCGTCCCCCGCCGCTGGAAGCAGCCTGGCAGGGGGCTGCTTGTCAGTGCTTCACCCCCATGGTTTGGGGCTTGAGAGTTGCTTGCAGGACACCACCTCTCCCTCCGTCCCTCCCTACCTCCCTCTTTTCTCTGTCTCTCCTGCTCAAACATGCAAGCTGTTATCTTGCACCAGGGTCAGCGTTTTCTAAACCTGTCTCTTTTTTTAATCTTTTTTTTTTTTTTTCCTCCTCCACCTTCTTTTTTTTGTTGTTTTGGGCTGTCAGATCGCTAGCAGAACAAATGCAGCGAGGCGGGGGCGGCGGGGGGGGGGGGGGGGGGA
>NW_009202844.1:25516-45485 GCF_000690835.1 Fulmarus glacialis | reverse complement strand
ATGTCAGCCGTGGGGTGGGGCTGGAAGGGCAATGTAGGGATTTGTGTGCCATGCTGATGGGCGCAATGGAAAAAAAAAAATCTCAGCCTGGAGATGCTCAGAAGTTGATGCGTGCCTGGATTAAAATTGCTGCTCAGTCGGTTATGTGGTATTATTTTCATGCTGTGTACGCTCATGGAGGTGGCATTTGCTTCTTTCTGTGTATGAATGCAAAGGTCTCAAGTTGCCAGGTCTCGCCTCTCTACCAGCCACCAGACATCTCAGGCTGCGCCGACCCCTTCTGCCAAAGGGTCCCTTTGAGACAGGCACTCCCAATCTATCCTTGGCAGCCAAGGGCACTTCTGCAGGGTTTTATTTGGATGAGCAGATGCCCCCCCCCGCTTCGCTCGTGGAAATAAACAGCGTAAAAGCGTTGCTGTGTTCTGCCAGTTATGCCTCCCGCAAACCCCAGGGCTTGAGGTGCCCTGGCTCCAGCGCACGGCCGTACTGCAGAATACTGCAGTGTTCCCCTGGACAAGGGCAGCTTGTCTTCCTCCCAGGGCTGGCTGGGAAGGATGCAGTTGTCGGGAGATGTTGAGGGACGTGTCAGATAATGGGGGAACCAACGTAATTTAAAGGCAGCGAGCAGCGACCGTGCACGCTGCACTTCTCCCAGCCAGGGGCACAGGATTTCTTTGGGTCTTTTAATCGGTGCAGGGCTGATGAGCAGGGAGGGCTGCGGGAGGAAGAGCCGCCAAGTAGTAGTGGAGGACAGGGTCTGCTCTAGGAGGGAGCCTGGCAGAGGTGAATGGCTTTTAGTGTATTTTTTGGGGGGGTGGAGAAGCTGTTCGCAGTAGAAGTTATTTTTTGGCAGGGGTTCATACGCACTTTCCTTTCAACAGATCTTAGGAGACATTTAATTAAAAGCATGGCTTGTCAAGAGCAAGCAGCTTGCAGAGAGGAGGGGGAGCGTGTGTGTGTATCTGTCAAGACAATGCTGCAATCCTGGCAGTGGTGTTCCTCGGGCTCTCGGCCCCCTTGTATTTCTAATAACGACTGCACTTTAAAATAAAACAACACTTCACCCCCCCCCAGAAAAAAAAGCAGGAAACAATCACAAATCCTGGAATTGTGTTAGTGGGCTGTGCGGGCAACACGCAGGAGATGTTCTGTTCCAGATGCAGTGCGGTTTTGGGTTTCAGCACAGAGGGACACCGAGTATATTTATTCTCTGTTTCCTTCCAAAGTGATGCATTTGATTTTTTTTTTTTTTTTTTTTTTTGCTCTTAAGCAAATGGGCCTTTGCTGTGTGGATTTTTTTTTTTCCCTTACACATTGTTACCTGCATGGGAATGCTGCTCATCAGAAACATGTTGACATGAGCGTATAGAGATGGGCACAGGTGTGAATATTTTTTTCTTAATCCTCCATAGCAGTGGAACCTGTTTTGTGAACTAGCAATTACTGGGGGGGGGAGGTTTGGAACAAATCACAGCAGATCTTTAGCAACCACCCTGTGGTGGTTGTTACGGTTTAAAAAATCTGCTCATTTATTTAGCACGAGTAGAACAAATAATTTTTACCTGTAGTTCAGTTTGATGCCGCTAATGCTGCATGGTGATGAGATGCACTAGGATTCTTTGTGAATTCTGGACAAAGGATCATGACAATTTCGAAGAAAAAGTAGCTTTTTTTTTGACAGGTAACCGGAACCTTTCAACTCATCATACCTTCAGTAGTAAAGTGAAAATTAGCATTTTAAGTGCTGTTTCACGTAGTCAGGTCTGTGTGGGCAGGCTTCTGGCAGAATCTTGGAGATGTTGCGTAGGGGTCTGCCCACACATATCCAAATGCACTATCTGTACCTATTTCTCATCGCAGGCTGTGATCAAGGCCCCACATGCCCTGCAGTGCTGAGGGATTTGCTGCAGCATCCGCCTTTTTTTAACTAAATAATTTGCAGGTTCTTTTTATCATATGTATTGCTGTGCCCTAAACTTAGTTGTAAAGATGGAAGGGTTAATCAACAGCGTATTAAAATTACTCTGAAGTCTTGCCAGTGGATGCAGATGGGTGCTGCAGCCGAGGTGATGAAGATACAGTACGCGTGGACTGATTTTTCTCTTTGTTCACACTAACACAGAACTAGCTCAGGTGTACCTGTTGTTAATTTTGAGCTCTCCTTGATCTCGACAAGGTTACAGAAACTGGAATTATAATCCTGAGTAATGGGATTGTTTCCACTTGTCTCTGTACTGTGTAACTTTGAAACTTAATGAGGGCAATATATGCCAGCTAACACATCACATCATATGTGACTACCACATCGCATTTTTGATAGCAAGATTATCTCTTGCTGGCTGAGGTCTCTTGAACTGCCTTTAATATTTTCTCCAGAAACCTCAAATTTCTGTCCATCCTCTGCCAAAAATAATTTTGTGGTTAATACTCAACAAAACAAGCTCCAAAATAGTTCAGCATAAAGCTAAGAGATTTAGAGAAATGATGATATTGAGGTAAATATAAGATTGGATAATAAATATCCCATTTATACAGCACTTTAATGTACATCTGGAACTTCAGTCTCCTGACAAGGGAAGTCCATGTCTTCCACGCAAAACAAGGGTCACATTTGTTGAGTAGCATGTGGTGTACATGGTGACAGGGTTGTTTGTGGAAAGTCCACAATGGGAATTGTACTTGGCTGTTGTGCTCTAGAATTGGGCTACGATGCTTTGAGATCTCAAGAGCAGATTAAAGAATCATAAAGGTGGGAAAAAGTCTGCCCATCCCATCCTTAAGTTTTGGTCCATTGTCACAGCCCTGGTGTTTCCTATGATACATCACTGAGTACGTGGCACTTATAATTTGTTATACTCTTTTGCAAGATCTTTTTCAAAGCAATCAAAGTTCATAAAAGCAAAAATAAAACATGTATGTCCCCTCGGAGGAGCAGTTTTCTGTGCTGCATTCGAACGCCGTGCGGTTTCTCTTTGAACGCGGCGTATTTTCTGTAGCTCCCTGTGGGAAGGGAGTATTTGATCTGAATGGTTTGTAACTCATTTCTGGCAATTGAGAAATGAGATGCTGTAATGTGCTGTTAATTTCAATATTTCTTGTAGTGCAAAGCAAATCAGTGCAGATAGTTTTTGGGAGGGCCTGTTGCGGATGGGTTTCAAAAGACCTTGTCTTCTCATGCAGAGCAGATTCTCTTTAATGCTGCTTTTCTTTTCAAGTCTTGATTTTATGTTCCTTTTAATCACATTGTTCTCTGCTATCTTGAAGGAAAAAGGGAAACAGGGAAACACCTCTGAAAACGTTGAAATTAGCAGTGTTTGTAGTTCATCACTTACTTGATGCTGGTTCTTTTCCTTTTTGCACGTTCTTTGTCTCGCCTCTTCTGCCAGCAGGTGTTTTGGCAGGGCAGGGGCTTGCTGTATGTGTACGGCACCCGACACCGTTGGGGTGGGCATGGGGGGAAGAAGAGCAGTTAGATGAACACAGGTTATCTGTGACTTTGTTTATACCAAGTGGGAGGATTTACTAAATTTTTATGGGTCTGGTGCGGATTACCAATTGGTCTTGCTCATCTCCCTGCATGTGAAGGATGTGCAGGTATGAGGGGGACTGCAAACGTCGTCCTGTCGATGAAGAAAAACAACGTTCCCAAAGGAGGAGTGAAATTTTAGAAAATTTTGGAAATTCTTTTATTTTAAGTGTATGTGCCTTATTTATAGTTGTTTAGCTGAAAACTCAATAAAAGCAACCTTCTGCTTTTGGCAGTAACCTCTAATACTATAAAGGAGGTGAACCCTTCCCTTCGCTCCATTGCTGCTGCTGGGACTCTTGAACGAGAGGGTGGTGTACCTTTGCTTTCGGCCATGCAAAGCTCTTGGTCAAAGCAGAAGAGAAAGACATGAACATATGGGCGTGAAAAACATGTATGTTTTTGCAGCCTCTTATCTCCTGTTAGGAAGTGACCGGTGAGAAGCAGCATTTTAACCTTGCTTTTTGTGGAAGATGGAGCTCGGGGGGTGGTCACATCAAGGATTAAGAGCCATTTGTTAAGTAGGCGTGATTTGCTTGTGAGGAACGGCCTTGTGCAATTAACACAAATAATACAAACTGAGTGAGAAAAAAATATTTGTTGGAACAAATAGAAATGCTGAGACAGTTACTATGGCAAGTACAGCTGTAGGTCCTCTGCATTTGTGTTAATCCAAGGGACAGCCCACATGTATCAGAGAATCTGGGCAAATTTGGTTTACCCTGACATGTCGTAATATGACAGCTCTTCTGCAGCTGTGCTTTATTTGAAGCTTGGGATCTCTGTGGAGATTAGGAATGTTCAGTTCAATGATTTTAAAGTCTAGTTTCAATCCAGCTAGATAACTATTGTAAGGAAAAACAACTGTTTCATGTGCAACAGACAGGTACAGGCTTGGAGAGGAAAGGGCATCTCTTGCATGACAGTCTTTAGCGCGACTGATTTATTCCAAACCTAGCGAATCGACGTTTCTTCCCCTTCCCCAAAAACTGTGAAATGAGTTCATTTCTGTTCTATGCAGCTTTTCTTCCCATTTTTTTTTTTTTTCTTAAAGCTTTTACCACCAAGGTATTTTGTGCTTAGGTGGCTGCACTGATTTCTTACCCCCACCTGCTTGCCCAAATGGTTGGTTTGCGTACACTGAAATTCCTTACCTTTTCTAAGCCATTGCAGTATCTTTCTGTAAACATCTTGGAGGAGGAGGGATTGACGTTCAGCGAAGGCTGAATGATGGTGCAGGAAGACAGCCACTGCATGCCTGCTTAAATACTGGGGTTCATGCAACAGGGCATAGCTGGGAACATAATTACTCACAAATCATTTATTTTTTAGGGACATATTCTTTCTTGATCCAAATACCCTTGTGTGAGTGTTAACAATTCATACAACTGCCAAGCATTTGCTGCGTAAATGGCTGGCTTATTCTGTGGCATACCCTGGGCAAGGATTTTTAATTTCTTTAAGAGAAATTTTGGATCTGGCATGATGCCAAGGGCTCCGTAATAGGGTTTGCGAGGTTGTAAGTGTGGAAGAAGTTGTGCAGTGCTGCATGAAACACAATTGACTGAACAAATGTTGGAGGACAAGAAGTCTGTGTAATTACAGGCTTGGCACTGGTTAATACCTAACAGAGGGTAATATTCAGGAGAGTTTGCTGCTTCCTTCCTCAGTTCTGAGTGTGCAGGAGCACACTCAGATTTATAATCTTCGATATAAAATACCTAAAAAACCCAAATTTTATTTTGCTGTGTTTTTTTCAAAGTACAGAAATTGCTACAGTTGATGGAGTATTCCTGTGAATCTGTAAATAGCATCTTCTGCTTAACAGCCTGTGTGTTTTCAGCTTCTGAAAAACGTTTTTAAGGTTCCTGGTCGACGCAGAGACAGCGTGGTCTTGAAGATAAGCACAAAGCATTACATGGCAAAGAGCAGGATAGGAACTGTGTCTAAAAAGGTTTTTTGGTCTACTTCAGAGCATGCAAAGATGGGTACAGAGAGGTTTGAGTTAGTACAGTAAAGAGGCTACTCTTTAGAAATGCATTTCCCTCTTCAGTTTCAAAATTATGTCTACCTTGATACTGTAAGGTTCTGAGCACTGCCCTGTTCACTGGCATCTGTGTTGACTTTTAAGGACATTGATTGACTTCTTCCTGCTGGCTGTGAGATAGCTCTAATGCTGAGGTGTTTCGAAGGATTGGAGACAAAATGTCTGGTAGCTTTGTGGTTAAGACCATAGCAGCTTTCATCTTCAAAGTGCCCCGTGTGTGACTTAGCTCCAAAGAATGGTTCCCATTTTACAGAAAGGCAAGCTATGGCGGCAGGTTCAGTGACTTCTACTCCTTTCCCCTAGGACAAGAAGGAATTGAGTGCATCTAGAGCACGGAGTTAATGAGGGGATGGTTTTTAAGCTCCCAGTATAATACATGTTTCTATCCACACATACACACCACTTTGTTGTTACTGCTTAAGATGTATTGCTGTTCCCCACCCCCCTGTGATAACCCAGTGTTTGCAGGTAGAAGAGATGACATCTACAAATGACTGATCAACTCTCAACACAAGTGTCTTGAACTCCTCTTCTGTGACTGAAATTATGGGACATCTCAGTTTCTTAGTGGAGAAGTCTGACAGGAGCATCTTAACCATAGGCATGAAGAATTTGTCCATCTGTCGTGTGAGGCTGTGTGTGAGCTCTGTATTTATCAGTCTTCTGGTCAACAACCGTAAGCGTTGTGTAGTTCACTTTAATTCTAGGATGCTAGCTGGTGTACGAACAGCATTTAACAAATCACCTTAGATATTTTTAAAAAGAACACGTGCAGGAATGAACTTGTGACCACTGATTCTGTTGGTGTGCTTAATACTAGCAATGAGTGTGTAACTAGAGAAATTTGGTTCATGGTACAAAAAGGTTCATATTCTTTTGTTCCCATTTTTGTCTTCCACATAAACAGCCACCACACTTCCCAACCAAGCATGAGATTTTTTTTTTTTGCCACGTAAGTCAGATGTGTGCTTAGTGGTATCACTGAAGCCCTTTGTGTAGTGGCTTAATAGGGGCTTAATTTGGGATTTTTCATTAATAAAGCTTCATTTGTGATGAGATGCCTTCTAACAAAATTGTCTATGAGCAAACCTCATGGTTGCTCATTGTCCATGAGCAAACCAAGTGTCTAACTTGGAGCTCGAAAGTGATTGTTTCATGAGTGAAGTGGAGAAAAAGTAGCCTGTGACAAGTGTAGTTGTACTTTACTGTCTGGCAAGAGCCAAAGTTCATAAAGCACTGAAAAATTTGCTACCTGGCTGCTGCCTTTTTCCTGATGACATACTTCTGTGGTCAACTCAGACGCTTGTCAGTACTTTCGCAACAGATACTGCTATTTCTTGGGTCCTGGAGATTGTTTTGACTGCTTGTGTGATGGAGATTGTGTTGAGATCAAGCCAGGAACGCTCAGAAAGGAAGGTTTCTCCTTGCTTGGGAAGAAGTGATGAGATCCCAGTGGTGTTGGTGGCATTACCAGCCCAGGGCTGTTGGCTTGAGGCTGTCCTGTGTAGGCATTAACTTGAATGAGTGCCGCCTGATATTTTAATTATCTTAATTTTGATCCAGCTGAAATACTGTGGGTTTAGAAAATAGCTGCCGAGTACGCACAGTGACCACTTAATGATTGAGTGGATGAAAGGCGGTATTGATGAGTCTCCAAGGAGAAGTCTGCTATTTAGGCTTGCAAACTTGTTTAGACCTGCAGGGAAGAATGTGGAACTAAATGCTTCCTCTGGAAGACAACTTAATGTCCAGCTTTTTTAATGTAGCATGGGATAAAAGGTCTCTAGAAGTTGTGGCTAGATGTTTCCCCCCCTTTTGTGAATAACTTCCTGTGTTTAGAGAGGGAGAGACGGTATGTTCATACATAATGTATCTTCTCACAGTATGACTTTTGTTTGCTAATTATCCAATCTTGGATTTAAACCACGAAGTGGCTGCTTTGGAGCCGAGTTTCTTCATCTTACAAACTATGAAACTGGGCTGTGGATGGTGCAGATTTGACGTGATCCTTACTGAGATAGCAAGGAGGCCCATGAGTTGGGTTGTAAGCCAGGATGCCATGCAGCAACCAAGGGGGATGAGTTTTCACAGGTCCTTGCTGTACTACAAACTGAAGTCACAACCATGGGGCAACTGGTATCCTCCACTGGGGATGTTTAAATATGGGCTAGCGCAGTGCAGGCTTTATTATAATACAAATTAAAGACTCTAGAGCTCTAACAACAGAATGGTACCAGACTTAGGTTCCCTCCCCCTTGAAATGGTTAGTGAGGTCTAACAAATACCTGTGTTCTCATGAAGAAGTGCTGCCATTCAGTGCTCAGGGAACTGGGCATTCTTTAGAGTTCTTCAGGTGGCTTTGGGAATGTAGAAATAACTGATATGTGTGTGTTTTTTCCCCAGTGGCATGATTACCCTTTTCTGGACTCTCCTGATTGGATTTTAGTCTTGACTTCCTCAAGATATCATACCATTACCTGTTTTTCTCAATGTTCTAATGCTCTGTTTGGAATGAAAACCAAACAGTTCTGAAAATACTAAATGGGTGGTTCTCATAGAATAGACGAAATATCTGGTTGACAGGTTTTTTTAATAGTGTATGAGATGTCCTCAGTAGTGTTTTGCATAATTTGCAATGTTGTGATAACGTATCACCTTGTGAAAGCAAAGCTTGGCATGCCTATTTGTACTGTGCGTGCTGAGGGAAACTTGTTTCTAACTCTGCCGTTCCCTAAACAAGTGGCAGAAATAACGGAAATAGATGTATGGATACAAGACTTTGATTTTAATTACCCCTGCTTTCTTTCCTGAAGGGTAGTTACAGGTTAAATGACATCTTAATCTGATCTTTGACATGCTTTTACTTTCACTTGCATGCACTAAAATCTCTCAAACCCTGAGTTTGTACCTGTCTCCTCCTCCATTCAGTAATGCCTGTGTTCAGCTCTTGCTGTGAAATCCTGTGAAGTTCTTGTCTTGTCTTTAGCTGTTGATGACTTTTCATTCCTGGCCTAGTAAGCGTTCTGCACGAGTTGAGAGTCCTTTTTGCTGCTGGAGCTAAGCTCGAACTTCCCCTGTGCCTGGCAATACCTTTAGCTTAGAAAGGCAGAAGGGACTTTGCAATCAGGTAGCCCCTTTCCTTGGTTTGTGGGAGTATTATACTTTCTTAGAAGACCTCTATATAAATGTGTTACTCTTCCTTAAAGAGTTCCAGTGAAAGGAAGCTCCCTGACCTTTTAGAGTTGCCTGTTAACTGGTCTTACAGTTGGATGGATTGTCTAACCTGAAACTTTTCTGCTGCAAGTAAAACTGATTGTTTCTTGTCCTGCACCACTGGAAAACAGCTGAGGGACAACATCAGTCTATGGGATGCTCTTGAAATCAGTATTGGGACTTTGTTGATTCAGTTCTGGGTTTGAATTGAAGAAATAGGGGGTAGATACAGAGAGTAGTTCTAGATTGGACATAAGGAAGAATTTTTTTTATGATGAGGGTAGTAAGGCAGTGAAACAGGTTGCCCAGAGGAGTTATGGATGCTCCATCATTGGAAGTATTGGATGGGGCTCTGAGCAACCTGATCTAGTGCAAGATGTCCCTGCCCATGGCAGGGGCGTTGGACTAGATGATCTTTAAAGGTCCCTTCCAACCCAAATCATGGTATGATTCTGTATATTTGAAATGAGGTGAGTGAAACCAAAGAAGTCATGAAATAGGTGTTGTGTACACCTCTGCATCTTCATGAAGAGTGAAGTCTTTCTTGCCTGCAAAATTTATGTTTCAGTCTGTTGAAAGATTGAGATTATTCTGGTGAGTGATTGGGAAATAGATGCAGCTTAGACAGCTTCATGAGACAGGGCCTTGAATTGTTTATTTTTCAACCTAGAAAGGTGCAAAGCCAACAAGCAGAACTTTTTGGATGGAGAAGAGGAATTATGAACTTTGTGTAAGATTATGTTCATTCTCTGCTCATCTGTGTATTGCAGAAGTTTTTGTGGCTTATTAAAGGACTAGGCAATCCTATTCACGAGTCATGGACTTGGCTAAATCTGTGGATTGCACAGAGGAACGTATTAGTGTTTGGTAGCGCCTTGTAACTCTTGGAGTAGTGGCTGGCCGAGTGCCCTTTTCCCCAGTTGACTACTGATTCTTTTAGAAAGGAGAAAAAACTTCTAGTGCCAGATGTTAGCTGGGAAGGGAAACTGATTGTCAACCCTTGCATCTTCCCATGTGTTGAGACATCTGTGGCCGGAACCCTTTTTTTTTCAGGCTGTCGTCGTTTTCCTGTCCCTTCCCCTCCACTTTTTCCTGTTTTTGCCTGTTGAAGGCCCCTTGGAAAAGTGATAGTCTCTACTTGCTTACCCAGGCCATTCTTTGTGTGTAACATCTGTGACTTTGTGTGGTGTTTAGCACAATAAAGTCTCTTTGCTACTTGGAGGTAGTGTAGTGAATGCCACAGAAATGAGACATTCATAATAATCCTTGTGATTCTGATATCTGATAAAACTATATAAAAAATCTTTTGTTTTCAGCATAATTTACTTTGGAGGGGTAGGAGGACACGTGCAGGAGCAAAGTTACAATTTTTCTTCTAAAGATAGATGTATGGTATTTGGATGTTTTACTAGGGCGTGAAGCTCGATAACAGTGATGTGTGTTTGGGACTCAGCTTTTTAGCTGGTCATATCTGAACGACTACACTGAGGTGTAGAAGTCCTAAACCCTGTAGCCTGTGTAGAGTTTTTTTCCATTTTATTGAAGTCTGCAGTCATTGTTCAGTGCTCTTCTGGAAGGTATACAGCTCTTGCTTTGATAACTGGTGAGATAAAACCAAGGCACTGCCCACCTGGTCCCTTTTTCTCTTACCTCTTCAGCTGGAACAGCCAAAATTAGCTTCTGAATTTGCTTTACTGTAGAGAAGCTGTCTGTCTCTTTCCCCCTGCCCCGAAAGTTTAGATGGGTTGTTGCTGTGGACAAGACACCAAACTGTTTCTGCTGCCTTTGTACTCCGTGTCCCAGCAAGAGCTGATAATAGGGCTGAAAAGCTTTTCTGATAAATGAAAGCACTTAAAAGAACGCTGTCAAGGGTTTTTAGAAGATGTGATGCATCTCGTCTGTGGAAGTTGGGGTGCATGGAAATAAATTATCAAAGGATGTAAGTGTCTTTTTCTCTTAATGGAAAAAGAAGAATCATAACTTCTTAGCAGAAGGAGTGACAGAACAGTTTTAAACTGTCAAGACTGCTGATACTCAAGTTGTAATTTTAAATAAATACAACAATCTGGGTTCCTATTCTTGCCATTAGATGTAATCAATAACAATTTCAGTAAATATGATCCTTTGCTGCAAGTCTACCGTTCCTTTATTGAGAAATCTCGTGAGTTTCTCGTCTGGGTCTCTTACTCCTACTGCAGGATTGCTGGCCTGAAAGGAAGGGAAAAACAAACTTCAATAAATCTCGTGTAGAGTTGTGTTCGTGTATGGCAGCTGTGCTAGTTGCCAAAAAAAGAAGGTTCTTTGTCAATCTAGGGTTTAAATGCTCCTTCTAAAGCTGCCTGTTAGTGAGCATTGCCTGCTCTTCCCTGGTGTGATGGGCTGACCTTGGCCAGCTACCAGGCGCCCACCCAGCTGCTCTCTCACTCCTCCTCCTTGGCAGGATGGGTGAGAAAATAAGATGAAAAAGCTCATGGGTTGAGACAAAGACAAGGAAATCACCTACCCGTTACTTGAGCAAACCAGGCTTGACTGGGGAAGATGAAATTTCTTGCCAATTAAAATAGATTTGAATGGTGAGGAAGACAGACAAAAATGAAAACGTCTGCCTGCGTCCATGGGTCTGGATGTCGGATGCGATTTCACTGAATGAAGGTGGTGTCCCAGTGGCAGGCAGGGAGGACCCGTCCCCAGGAGCTGCCACTATGGAGGACGCTGTCTGGCTGGATGCTGGTGGGTCTGGGTGTTGGTGTCTGGCACTTGCAGGTGCTTTGCCAGCTCAGCCTGGTGCCTTTCAAACACTTGTTGTGCTGCCTGTCCCTGAGGGAAAGTTGTTTCATGTCCCTAATTGTGGACTGGCTACTTTGGTGACAGGCACGAGGCACCAATTTGTTTTTCAGCCCTGAGGCGGAAAGGCAGTTCCCTGCCTGTGTTCAGTGTAGATTAGCTGGAGCTGGGCCCTGGGATCAGGTGACTAATCATCTATAAACCAACTAATTAAGCAATAGGGTAGGATAATGGCATGTTATGGCTCACCTGTGACATGTCTCAATGGGTGGGCAGGCAGGCTGGCGAGCAGCCGAGGGCTGGGCCATGCTGAGCAGCTTGAGGTGAGTTGGCGCCATGGAGTGCTGTACGGTAATGGTGAAACACCCATTTCGTGGAAGACACGTCAAATTTCTTCATCTGATGGTGAAGAAATAATTGGGCACAAAGTTATTTTGGGGGAAACAGTCCCTGGATTAAACGATTAACGATTTTCAAGAAAACCATTTAAACAAACCTGCACTGTAACCGATTTCTATTTTAACCTGTGAGGAGCTAAAAAGAGGATTTGTGACCCAGATTCCTGTAGCGGCTCGTCTCTGAGTAGGGCTGGAGGTGGAGGAGGCCTGCTGCTTTCACAGATAACGCCAGGGCCTGAGTAACCCTGACATTTAAAGGGGGGGAAATTTATTTCCTTTATCAGCTGGTTGAAATCGGAAATTGAAGGAGGCGCAGAGGAAGCGCTGGGAGAGACAGCATTTAAAAATACTGTGTTATTACTCTTCGAAAGCAGCTTTACATTGCAAAAGCACTTCTTAGACAAAGACATCGAATTCCACCTGCTGTTTCTTTGTGTTTAAATTGAGAAAGTAAAACATGTTGAATCCAGGATGAAGTTTTATGGCTCTTCTAGCATGTGGTTTCCACCAGCATTAACATTTCTCTTGATGGCCGCTTTGACAAAAGCAAGAACTATTATTGCAAACGTGGAGGTGAGATGCGGAGCGGCAGCGGGGCTGCCATGCTCGAGGTGGCACGCGAAGAGGTCTCGGAGAAGGAGCTGCTCCCCAGGGTAGTGGAGCCTTGCAGTATTTACAGCACTAGTCTGATTCCTGTGTTGTCTCCTTGGTTTATCCCCACAAGCATTGCTAAATGGCTTCCTTGCTTCCCCGGTGCTGGAGGTGGGATAAACCCCTGTTATTAGGGCCTGTGAAGTGGTGGGCATTGTGCACTTCTGCTGTAGGTGGGAATCAATAGGGTTTTGGTTTCAGCAGGGATGTGATGGTGGAAGTGTTTTTTGGAAAAGCTCAAAGGGACGACAAAATTCATGTGCAAGACTTGAGTTGTGTGTTACCGAGAGAGAGATGAGCTTGTGGACATGGCTTCAGCAGGTTCATGAAAGCAAATGCTGTTGGAACACAGATAAAATAAATTCCTCTTAATTTTCAGCTGAGTTTATTAGAGAGAATTCAGAGTTGCAGAAAACAGATCAAGATACCGCAAGCTGAGCATATAATGCAGGAATTCATGTCACTGGTGCAAAACTGCTGAAAGGTTTTCTTTTAACAATTGCAAAAAAACCCCAAACCAAAACAAAAAAAAACCCCAAAAACCCACCATCCAAGTTATTAATTCAGTGACACTTCGAAAAAGAAAAATGCTGCGTTTTTCTACTGTTCAAAATGAGATCAGGTGCTCTTGGGCAGGGTAGGAGTGCCCAGGTGAAGAGGTTGCATTGATTTCAACCAAACAAATATAGCAAACAATTTAAGTGAGCTGTTACAGCTTATTTAAGTAGGCTTGGCTTGAAGAGAGCAACAATTTTTAAAGACAAAGAATCAGTAGTCGTGGAAATGCTTGGTGACTATTCCAATTTTGCTTGCTTTGTGGCCAGGCTGGCCACAAAAAAAAAGGCATTTTCTTCCTGAGCTGTGTTTTGATAGGAGTATCTTAAGCTTCCCTGTGAAGCAGCTAAACGCAAGGCTGGTGTCAATCTCCTGCATGCCATCAGGCACGTTTAGCTGGATAATACACTACCGAGATGGAAACATAATCAGGCTGCTTTGGTATCCTCTGCTTGCCGGCTTGCGTTTTGCTCGAGAACCCAGTAAAGCCTTAGGCCCTGCTGTTAATTGTCAAGGCTTTCAGGGCTCCTGGCATACACATGCATAATGCATATACAGCACGCAGCCAAACATTGAGAGACGGGGTTCAGAGTAGGGGATTTCAGTAAGACTAATAGGTTTAAGGAAATGGCTTTTTTTTTCCTCTTTCAAATAATTGGTGGGTTTCTTTCATTTTTTAAATGTCTGGCAGTTTTTGCTTAGCACAAAGCACTATATTCTAGATCTCACCATCCAGATAACTGCTATTTTCTCTGTCTCCTTCTGCATTTCTCACTGGCTCCCTTGTGTGTAGGTATAATGAGGTTTTATGAACACCTGTTTTACATTGGGGTTTTTTGGTATTTTCCTTTTTTTTTTTTTCTTTTAGCAAAAAACCCACAACCCTTGCTGAAAAATATGTAGAGTACCAGTTAGTACCCTTGACAGTGGCCTTATGGCAGCAGCTTCTGCATCTGGGTGTATCATGGCAGTGCCCAAGCCCTGCTGTGCAGTGACTGTGTCGGAGATGCACACACAATATCTCTGCAAAAACATCATATTTCTCAAAAATATGATAAGGAGAGAACATAAAATTGTGACCAAGGCCAGAGTTGAAGAGGGGGGTTTGGGATTTGCTTTTGGTTTTAACTCCAGGTCTAATTGCAGTGGATTCCCCTGTGGTGCGTGAATGTCTGGGAGCTGCCTTGCCGAGGTGTACTGAGGAGCTGGAATTTGGCTGTCAGCTTTTGGGGAAGGGGCTGTCTTTGTCCCGAACAAGTTGTGGCCTCTCATAGCAGTGTGGGCAATGGATGTTGTTTTACTTACAAAAAGCAGACCAGTTTATCAGGGTGGATCAAGTCTGCTACAAGCAACTGCACTTGCTTGCAACCTCTTCCAGGCAGAGCTGGGGTAATGTTAGCCTTGAGGACCTGCCTTATCTGGGTTTTATTGTGTCGTTGCTCTGGTAACAGCAAGTCTTATACCTTTATTAAAGGAAGCAGGGATATTTTATTTTACTCTCCAGACTCCAATCAAAGGGAAGTTTTGAGGTTTCTTTCTACTGTGGTTTTTGCTGTTAAAAGAAAATTTGCACTTGCTCTACAGAGAGCAATTTACCCTTTTTTTTTTGGTTTAAAAAGGATGATTTTTTTTTTAACCATAAAAATCAGCACTTTTTTTAACTTTGGAAAATAAAGATCAGAACTTGTAAGAACACTTGGTGTCCATATTCTAAATGAAAACCTGGGCTTTTAACACAATTTTTAAAAATGGGGAAAAGGTTTACAGGAACTTGAAGTCAAGAAGAATTAAACCTTCTAAAAAACTTTGCATAAGCTCAATGCCACGCTGCTTTATCTGCTTCAGTTCAGCAATCTGCTTCAAGGTCATTCAGGACTGTTTTGGAAGGAGGTCTTGCAGTTATAGGGCAGCTGTTGGGAAAGATTGTTGTTTTATGGCCACTATGCCTTTTCTGTGCCCGATTGCTGAGTTACCTTGAGACAGTGTTTGAGGTGGTCTCTTGGTCAACTCAGACATTTATATTTTCCGCTTTTAATTTTTTTCTTTTTTCTTTTTTTTTTTTTTTTTAAAAAAAAAGAGGATGGGAACCTGGTAATGACAGAGAATCCATTTGTAGAGAGGAAGAGCTGGGATCCTGCCTTTGGTTTTGGGAGCTTCTCTATACGTGTTGTTGCAATATCCTAGCATCCCACTTCTAATAGGTTTGGTTTTGCTGTATCCATCCGAAGGCATTTCTTTTCTCTGCTTAAGTTGAAATCCCTCTTCTCCCCCAGTGTTTCTATTTGGAAAATCTGTAAAGCCTCCTCAGAGGACCTCCTGTTTCATCAGAAGCAGTTGACGTCCCATCTGCTTGGGACTGGTGTCTAAGTATGTGAGAGAGAACTTGCTGGAAAATATATTTTGGTGTTAATGGATTAGGATTTAGTAAAGTATTAGTTATTGCTTTCCTTCTAGTTTCATTTCTGGAGTATCAAAAGCAGAACGCTCAAACTAAGTATACATTATTGTGTTTTGTTTTTCTTGCAGGGAAGTTACCCAGTGTGGGAAGATTTTATAAATAAAGCTGGGAAACTGCAGTCTCAGCTTCGGTAAGTTTGACTGTGTTACACAGTCAAGATCCCCTACAATTCCTTGTATGTGCAAACATTAAGATTAAATGCAGCTTCTGCCAGGATAGTTTGCTAAGCATGTCCTAGTAAAATTGTGTATATTTCATAGTCAACACCTATGTATGTAATTTTTCACATACTACTACTACTGTTTTAATGTATTTAGGAAAATACATAATCTACTACCAGCTGTACATAATAAACATAAAATGAGCTAAATTTCATGGCTTCTGATGGAAAATTGGAAAGATAGTTTATTGTTGTTTAGTGAACACACATTTGGAGTTAGCCCTATGTTGTCCTTTTTATTAGTGTAGAATACAGCAGGTTTATATTAGAAGAGGGCTCAAAATATTAAAGTGTCTTTGGTAATTTTAACAGTACTTTCTTCTGCCTTAAGAACAAAGGGAGTTCCTGTGCTGGATCATTTATCAGTGATGATTAAAACTTACTTTATTGGGGTATACTTTGCAAATGGCATTCTGGATTACTAAATACGTATCACACTCAGACCAGTTCTGCTATCTCTAGAATTCATTCACTTGTAAAATTTGTTTCTACTAATATGAATCCAAGCTCCATTTCTTCACAACTCTCCCCGAACCACAGTCTCTGCTGTGCTCTCCAGAGCATTAGTGTTTTTTTCACAGCAGCAGTGGTAACAGGTATGGTTATTGGCAGTCTGTTTTGCAGTTCTGAATTGCATTGTGAACCGTTCCTGAAGAAGCTAGGGTTTAGGCTCATTTGCCCTAAACAACTGGAATATGCTGTTCTGCCACGCTGTGCCTAAAATATCACATTTGCACGTGGTTTTTCCTTTTCTAGCAATCACATCACATTGAGTGTGGAAGAAGCAGGGGAAGTAGTGAAAGAAGAGAAATGGAGAACTTTCCTAGCCCTTTGTACTCTTTATACACAGGCCTTCTGGGAAGGCATGAGGGATAGTTTTGTTTATTTCCCAGTCCTGTGGTGTTGCATTTGATCAATGTAGTGCTTTTCTAGCTACAGGAACATGCAAGCAGGCAGCTTGAAAGCCTGTGTTCGAGGATTTGCTGTCCGTTTCTAGCAAATGTGAGCCATTTGCCTCTGGTTCATTTTTGTGTGCTCCGACAAAGGAGAGCAGATGTCATCTGAGCTGGAGCCAGGTCTTCCTGGATCTTGTTACTGGAGAAATGGAACTTTGTTATTAGCAATATAATTAATAATTAACAACATGGTACACGAATAACAGCATGACCCGCAAGTTTGGAAGATGAAGAACACAAACACTGTTAAGGAAAATCCCAGAAAAGGTTATCTAGTTCCAGGGCTCAATATTGCTAGCTAGCTGTCGGTGGAGGGGGGGTGTGCCTTCCCTTTAATCTCCTGGGCGTGTGGAGAGTCCTTATGCATTTGGTTGGTCCTCTCAAGCCTGGGGTTTTTTTTGTGTCCAAATCTTTTGTGCTGTCACTAGGCCATTTATTACGCTGCCAGTTATGTCTCCTGTATCTTGAGCATATTTGGAGTGAGACTTGCATAAAATCTGACCTAATTAAGCAGTCCTGTGGTCTTTTTGGCCGAGGATCAGCTTTCCTGCAGGTCTCCTGGGTTTTTGGAGGGTAGCAAGGAGCTCTTGAAACAAAGTGAAGTTGATGGTCCTCCTTCAGGATTTTGCTTGGAGAGAGAGGATTTTTGACTGTTACCGTCAGGAGAGGAAATCAGAGTTATTGGTAGAAAAAATGTGCAGAAACAGAACCACGAGGTAACTGTGGTAGAAAAGATGTGCAGAAACAGAACCATGAGGTGAGGGCACAGCTGCACTTTACCTGTAGAGCCCTGGCCTACTTTCACTTAAATTAGGTCAACCAGACTATAAACCCATCAGAAATCTGGTACCAACCTGAGGTTTTTAGGGCTCTAGGGCCTGCTTATGTAGAACAAACGTGTTTGGAAAAATTGTAACTCACGTTTGCTGTCCACTTGAAGAGACGTGTGGTGTGTACGTACTTTCCAAACCTGGATGGAGATGGGGATTGTGAAGTCTCTGAGATTGCTGGTGTACCTCTCAGGAAGGGACCTGCTTGGAGGAACACTGGATCAGAAAGGGTTTTCATTTGTTTTGGTTTTGGGGAGTGTTTTGGGGATTTTTTTTAGATTTTTTTTCCCTCTTTCCCATTTGCCCAAGAACTCCAGACCAGTCTGATTTCCAAGAAGTTGCTATTTTCTGTTTCAAGGGATGCTCATGCTCCTCAGATGAGAAATTCATGAAAGTGTTTGGCCAGGATCCTAGATAAAAGGAACGTCCTGCATGCTTATTCTTAAAATATGCATGTTCCCTGGAAATAGCAGTGGCTGTAATTTGTACACTAATGGGTGCAGTATAATGTGTGTTAGATTTGTTTTCCTGTTTGACTGCTTAATATTAGTTCATCAGTGGAAATCGGCTAGAAGGGGGATGGCTGTGCTCTTTTGAAATAGCACCTGTCCTGTGCAATTCATAGCACGGAATTAGCGTGGCTGCCTCCAAGTCCATAGTGCTAACACAAAGCGAGGAAGAGATTAAGAAATGAAGGAGGGAAAAGGCTAAATTCAGATATGAAAGAGGATATTTTTTGTGGCCTCTGCAAGTTCACAGTGGTATTCTTTATAAACCTAAATGTTTTTGGCAATAATTAAATAGGCAGCAATGAGACACTGCTAATGTTTTGTTATCTGTATGCATTTCAGGACTACAGTAGTAGCAGCTGCTGCCTTTTTGGATGCCTTTCAGAAAGTGGCTGACATGGCTACTAATACACGTGGTAAGCAGATGTGTCAATATTGAGTTTAACAGAATGCTGTGTGGTTTATACCATTTGTCGTAATAAAAAAAAGTCTAACTTGTTACATTGACAAGCAGATCTGTGAGACATCTGTTAGATGGACTTGCACTTTGAAAAAGCGGCACGTGAAAAAGGAAGTTGTCTTTTCTTCACTGAAAAAAAAAATGCTGGAAACCTGTAATTTAAATGTGTCATCAATCATGTGAACGCTTCTTAATTACCATTTGAATTATATGTTGATGAATAATATTTTAGAAAGCAAGATTTACTGAAATCTGTATTCACTGGTGTTTCTGTACCTTAAGTAAATGTAAAAGGCTTGATATTCAGCTGGTATAAGTAAGTGTAGGGTTGCTGAAGATAAAGCTGATACCAGCTGCTGCTATGGCCTTTGAGGTCTGCAGATAATGATGATAGTAGCCTGTACTTATATCTTTGAGGAAGGTCTTTGCTTGTCCTTCCTCTTTTTTAAGTCTGACATTACTGGTCAAAATTAATTTTCCTGGGCTGTGGGCTTCTCTGGGTAACGATCTAAGCTTGTTGGTGAGTACGGAGGCCAAAATAGTGCAGCTGGCAATCTTTCCAGGCTGCTGAGTTGGAAGGAAACAAAAGGCTGCTTCCCTCTGATGTTGGATGCCCAGTGACCAAGACATCGTGTGCAGATGTCCCTGCAGTGGTAGGGCACTCCCCATGGTCACTGTGTCCCCAGGCTCTGTTGCTGAAAAGCAAATCCAAAATGCATGGATCACTGCTGAGTGAGTGGGTTTTGGTCACTTCTAACCTTAGAGGTTGTGTAACATTTTTTTAAAGTCCTAGTGTGTCCTTGGCATTTGACTTGGAGAGTAAGAAAGTAGTGCTGCTAACATGAAGAATGTGCATTTCCATTAGCAGTGTGCAAGCTCAGCCAGACTTCAGTTTCTCTCCATTTCTGGCTAACAGGAGTAGTAGCAGCTGCTGGAGCAAGTATCAAACCATAGAGTGACAAGAGGGAACAATATTTTTTTCCTTTTTAAAGCCAATATTTACATTCTGATAAGAAGTTCCTCATTATATGCATACCTTCTGTAAATTATTGGTAATCTATTCATGTAAAATAATAAATGCTCCAGAAAGTGAAATAAACTAAGGATGAGACCCAAGGCAGAACTTAACTTGGATTTCCCTCGAGCATGCTCTCTTCTATTTCTTCTCCCTCCCCGAAAGGGAAAATAGAGTAAACCCTACCAAAATCCTTGAGACTTGTCTTCTGGCTGTGCTGGCAGGCTTATAGAACTTGCATTCAGATACCAGAATGACTGAAAGTCTCCTACTCTCTGACAAAAATGGCTTGTGTGGATTTTAAGGGTATTTTGCACTTTCTGCCATATTATTTGGACCATGTCCAG
>NW_009202844.1:0-25485 GCF_000690835.1 Fulmarus glacialis | reverse complement strand
CTCTTATCTTTTCGAACACATCCTTTTCAAAAGAGCTCTGTAAATCCAGGCCTGCCAAATTTGTATAGCTCCTCTGTTCTGTCTTTCCGCCTTCCCTGACTGAAAGGATAGAAGGGAATTTTGGTTTTATTTTTAGAAAGTGATGTTCTGGGCAAAGAATCAAAATTCCAAGCTAGCTGGTGGTTCTGATCTGCCTCCCAACCGAACTTCCACTTGTGCCCATTCGAATATTTACATATAAGTAGTCTATTGCCTTAGAGCATCTCTGGTTGCACATTGGTCCTTTAACAAATACAAATCCTTCTACTTTGCTGTGAACAGGGATAAAAGCCTGGGTCCATTGAAGATCATGACAGAACTCCCTATGATTTATTAGGGCACAATTTCATAAAAATGTATTTTGCTGGTAGTATAAACAACCATATTCAGAAAACAAAACCAAACAAACTTAGTGTTTTTCTTCTCTGTGGGGATGTGGGGATTTTAATGGGCTCCCAGTTTTCCCTTTGAGGAGTTATCTAACTTGGAACAATTCTTTGTTAAATTTTTCCTGTTACTTATCCAGTTTATAAAATCATGTATTTGATTGTCTAATCAAACACATGGCTATGCTTCACACTGTTTAGAGGGTTCTCAGTTAACAGGTTAACCAAAGTCAGCAAAGTTCATGTTCAACTTCTGGGGGTATACAAGACTTGTGTAGCACTTTCCATGACACAGACAGGGAGGGTTTTTTAAATCATCAGGCTGGTTTATCATTGCATGAGCCAAGTGCTTCTTCTGGGAACTGTATATGAAAATACTGAAGCAGATGCCTGTTTCGGAGGGACAGCGTTAGTGCCTCGTAAGATGTGAAGCTGGGTGCTGCATTGTATTTGTAATTGCTTATAGTTTTACAGAAAGTGGCCTGTTGTTTTTAAGACCCACTGATCTAGCTGATGAAAGCGTTTTATCCGTCAGCAGAAGCACTCTCTGGCTACTCTCTAATCTGTTTGTATCAGCATTAGCTTTGAAAGAAGAAAAAGTGTTTACATGGACATACATGTCCACACACACGCAAAAGGAGATGATTACCTTTGCAGACACCAAGTGTTCAAATATGAAGAGCTTATTTCCATCAAATCCAGTCCTGGTTCCAGCTGATATCTTTCTCTACCTTGTGTGCCATTACTGCTGTTCCCAAACACTGACTTTTCCCTTTTGGTGCATCTTTCTTTCTATGTCGTTTACACCCTTCTAATTCTGCAACGGTAACAATGTTTATCTTCACATTCCCATTTGGAGCTCAAAGGGAGGGCATAATTGGAGCTCTGCTTATGGTAAAACCTGTGGTTGGATGAGTCAGATAACCTGTACTTTGCTGTATTTTCCTCATGTCGTAGCTTTTGAGGTAGGAAAAGCCCTAAATGTGAAATACCCAGTGTTTTGTGGTGACTCAATACACAGATGAATTTCCCGACCAGCTCATTTCAGCTTTTGTTTCCTTCTTTGCTCTCTCTCTGTTTAGATGCATATCGACCCAAAGTTTAGTCTCCCTTTTTCCCTGAGTTCAGTTCAGTTCCCTCAGTTCAATGCTTTTGATTTCAGCCTGACAAGGAAAAACATGAGGAAAGTAGTTCTGATGGATTTATCGCCAAAAGGTTTTATTTCTGTGGGTCTGATCATCTGAAAAACATCATTTGGGTGGGGGACTCTGTCAAGTTATGTTGCTAATTCTCTAATAGTACTAGCTATATAGCAGCATGTGCTGTCTCTTGCTGGTATCAGAGATTTTTAAAAACAAAATTCCTTCAAATGTTTTGACTTTTTAGCTCTAACAAGATATACGCATCTATCTAGCAGTTTGTGTTATTCAGGCTACATCTGTTTGGCATACAGCCTGGCAGAATTTGATAGTCTGCAGTGGAATCTGGTATTATTTCTCACTATGATCATTAAAGAGAATACTCACAAAATATTAAATTAAATAGATACTTCAGGATACCTTCAAACCTCAGTGAAGTTTCCTTTTGGGGAGATGTGTGTTTGTGAGTTTTAGTTCGTGTTTTTCTCATGGGGCTTAAGTCTTTCAATATCTGAAATTTTGAATGTTCTTATCCGCCTCAATTCTAACTGAAGCATGAAAGAGATTTAAGTCTGATTTCATTTAATAGCTGTTTACCTAGTATTAAAAATAATCAAACATTATTATAAAAATAAACCATTATGCATTAAAAATTTATTCTCTTATGAAAGCAAGAACTGTACATCCCAAATATAAACATACATCACATATAAACATTGTAAGTTGGGTTTGAACAGTATGTAAAAGGATGCGTGTAAATTGCTTTGCTTTTTGTATGCTAGTATTCTTCTGCTTCTGCTGCATTTGAATGTCCTTTGTAGATAATGGCTAGAATTCAGGAACTTGAAAAAGTAAGTGAGAAGAGTAACTATCCTCCTTGTGTTGTGAGGGAGATTAATGTGAAGACATGCACACTTCATCTGTATCTACTTAATGCACCATCAGCGGCTTCTGTGGAAGAAAACCTGCCCCAATCTTGTCTACCTGCATCTTCACAGGTGTAAATTAAAATTTATGGAAAGATGAACTAAAAGCTTTGATTTACCCTGAAGCTTAAAATTGATCTTCAAAGTGAGATCGTTAATGAGGCAGCTGATATCCACATATCCACTCTTGTGGGTTTTTTGTTTTTCATTCATATTGAAGGGTTTTACATATACATAGATGTATTTGATATTAGCAGATTAGTTAAATCACTTCAAGATACGTTTCAGTGTATTGCACGGCTTTCTCTGGCCATGGATTGTAATGCCGTTTGAAGTTGCCTCGTTTCAACTTGGCAAGTGCTACTAAAGGTATGTTTTCCCTGCCTTTGGTAATTTTGACGTCTGTCATACTGATTGGTGCTATTTACGTTTTCCATCTCTTTCATTTTACAGATGTCTGAGAGGACTTTAAGGCAATGCAGAGCTACTGACAAGAGTTGCAGGAAATTCCAGTTGAGGGTGCTTGGTGGGCAGAGAGGGTTGAGGTTGGGGAGGGAAGAGCTGTGGATGGTCAACCAGCTACAAAAGGACACTGAGCAGACCTGGAAGCAAAACTCAGCCCGAGCCTGCATGGCAGGCAGCAGTGACAGGGTACCAAAAACAGCATAGCCATTTAATATTACCCTTTTGAGGAACAGGATATATCAGCCTGAAAGAAGTGCTGCGTTAAAGTGTCTGTACTTTTTTCAGGCCCCATTAAACTTTATCAGCACACAGAAATGTAAATATGGTTTAACGTTTTTACTTACAAAATTAAATCTGATTAATATCTGTGAGTGTCTGCCTTGGGGTAGCTCTTGTACCGCAGTATTCAGTGACTGCTCATCATGTTTAATAAAGCTGCTTAAAATAGTACCTTTGCTGCAGATCTGTGTTCCTGGGCAGGCTCTGCATCCGTATTGCTCCAGGTATTGTGTGAGTACACCTTCAGGTAGTCCTTACTCTGGGTGTTCCGTTGTCATCTTAGCCAGGATATAAATGGTATGTATTGAAGTGGTTTTCCAAGGTGACAAGCTACACAAAGTGTTGCAGTACTGGAATTAGCATCTGTTATCTCCCAAGTAAGTGTGCTTAGGCCTTCCGAACCAGTATCTCGCTCACTGCAAATAAGGCACAGTGTGATGCCAGGGATAAATCCTTGGTGCCAGAGCAAAATGTTATGGACAGTACTGAAAGGTGGCTTTTTACTTACTTATTTTCGTGGGGAAAAAAAGGAAAAAGGGAGCCTGGGGAGGGGAAAGACACCACAATCTGTAGCAGTAGAACTAAAATCTGTATAATGTTTTGGAAATAAATTCCTATGCTCCTGGCTATGGACTGGGGAGCTATGATGATGATCTGTGCGTAATTTCAGAGTGAAAACAAAGCTGGGCACAAGAGGAGAGGGGTTCTCATTGTCCAATTCTTTTGTTTTTCTGACTCCTCTTTAACTTCAGATGCTTGTACTCAAATAACGAAACCTTTGTTTGAACTTCCTGTCAGTTAAGATAAGACTTTGTAATAAGCACTTTTTCCTCCCATGGAGTCTTTGAAGTAAAATAATACAGTCCAGGCTTCTTCTTTGTGGATTTTCAAATATAAAATAATCAGGAAGAAAATTACTTAAATGAACTGATCAGTCTTCCATTATACTTTCATGAAGATGATGCAAAACACAGGACCAATTCAAAATCGTTGGCAGATAATTTTGAAGGTGGATGCATATTACACATCTGTTGCGTTTTGAGAAGTGGGACTTGGAAATGCTGCTTGCAAGTGCTAAAACTACAAAACACATATATAGCAGGCAGCGCTGTGTTATTCTCTGTTTCCATATTCCTGTCCTTCTCTAGACAAGTAGCAAATGTCAGTTCATGTCTTTCAACAAGTGTGCCACCCTGAGAACTCTGTTGCTGATGTGAGCCCGTTTGGCTGGAGCAGTCAAAATGGGATGAACATCTATGCCCAAACACAAGGAAAGTGGTTTGGTTGTTAGCAGCTAGATTTTATATTTAGGGAGTTAAAAGGGCTGCTCTGCAAGTAAAACATCACCATTGCGTTTTCTTTGGGTGGGTGCATGCATTGCAGCATAAAGAAATTTTATTCATTTATTTTGGCTTCTTTTTGCCCTTGAGGTCAAGATGAAATCTAGCTCAGGGTCATTGGCAACATTTGTGCTGCTTTGATGCTCCTACCTAAGGAGAAATTTCCAGGGCAATAGATAAGAATAATCACCATAGTAACTTACATAGTCAGTTACCCCTTGGAACGATCCACAATATGATGCGTAACTAGCGTTTGTATTTGCCCTACAACCCAGTATTTTTTGAGCTTAAGGTGCTTTGCTAAGAGACAGAAGTATTGTTAGGAAAGGGGTAAAGCTGCCAGGTGATTGTGTATGCTAACAGAAACAGAAAATTTGAATGCAAGACTAATTTCTGTGAAGGAGAAAAATAAAAGGATGAGGAGAGGAAGAAGCAAATAAGCTTCTTTAATACTTCATCCAAGGAGTGGGCAGGTGTGTCAAGACAGGAGTGCCTGGCCTTTTTTTTCATGACTGAATGTAAATCTACTCACTATCATCTGAATCAGAAATCTTTGGGAGTGTGGGGAGCGGGAACAGCACAGAGTTAATTTTTCATATACTCAGTCTTAGTTGTATTTTTCCGCTCCCCTTCCTTACGCAGCTGTGTTGCTTTTAGTAGGATAGAGTATCAGGTCCTGGTTTCTCTGCAGACTTGAGATGGATGGATTAACTGTTGTTCCCAACTCCATGATGACTTTGTATCTCTGTGGGCATCTTCACACAGAGCACCTACATATCAGTAACTAAATACTGGTTTTGTAGCTCCAAAGAGTTTTCTCAGTCTTAGCAATAGAACCGGACTTTTGATGTCTTAAACATCCAGTTTGGGAAATATTGAGGATAAATTGTAAATGGCTCTGAGAATTTCCTTTGGATAATTTATTAGGTTAGAAGCAAAGATGCAAAAGCATCCTTTTGATAATGGGATGTGGATTTGAAAATGGAGGCTGAGGTTTTGGTTGGTGGTTGGTTTTCCCAGTGTAGCACATGTTCCTGTGGTGGGAGATCCCCTTTCGGGCTAATCCAGTCAGCCTTTTGATGTGATAAATTGCTAGTTGGCACATAGCAACAATTCTGTAGTAACCACAAGAAAAGAGTTGCTGCAGCTTTTATTTTTTTTTTTTTTTAATCTGTCACCAGTTGGATAGCAAAGGTAGCTGAAGATCTGTTTCCATTGCATTTTATTTAGTATCTTATTTATTTGCCATGAGACAGAAGGGGAGGTGATGTATGGCGTGGGAGGAGAATTAAAAAATCGGTTCGGGCTAAGCTAGGTTTCCTGTAAAGTAGGGTAGTGCTTCTTGCCATGTGGATCTTGCCCATAATGTACTGTGGAGGCAATAGAGCAGTTGCTGTGCTTCTGCTGCCTCATCCCTCGTGCCTTACAGCTGTCTTGAAATGCAGGTTCAGCGGTCGTCCTCGTGTTGGTCACCTCAGAGGCAGCTTCCAAGAAGAGATAATATGTTGGTGAAGGATCAGGTTGGTGCAGTCAACTGGCTTCATGAAAACGCACCAGACCTCCGGGGAGGTGAGCATGGACCTGACCAGAGTCCAGGCAGTTACCTCAACTTCATTGCACCCCAGTCCGTAGGTCCCTTGATCCACTTGTGGCATTTCTTTGTGTCAGCAAGGCAATTTGTGCAAAGGCTGTGGTATAAAAATGTGTGCTTCGACTTGGGATGTCGTCTTCAACTCCGTAAGTCTATTCCCACTCTGGCTGGACAGAAATTATGTTTGTTTCTGATGACATAAGAGGTATACAAAAAGGGAAATTACAAGCTCCAGCAGACTAATGCCGAGTGGAGTGTCCAGAACAATGGAGCTCTGTCTAATCATTAACAAAAGCACCAGTGACATTTGCATTGTCTAACAGGTTTTTTTGCACTCCGTAATGCAGTCTACCTCCCAGAAGGATGCTCCTCCACAGGCTTTCGGAGGTGTCAGGACAGTAAATCATATATGTTCGCTCTGCATGTGTCCATGCAAACTAGTGTTCCTACTGCCAGGTGATTTACTCAGTGATATGATTCATTTCATGTTTGCATACCTGCTGCTTCCAGGGAAGCAGTGCATGTTCATGGTAATAATGAGGTCTTCCTTAAAAATAGACCAGCTTCCTTCATTTTCTTGTCCTTCTGTTTGCTCGATGATTTGTTGGGTGTTGCCAGCACAAATGTTTGTCCCTGTTGCTGTGCAAGCTGTTCACCCCTTCCCTCCTCCCCTACGTGTTGATTTTCTTCAGTGAAGCAGTTCCCTGCTCTTTTCTTCCTTGGTTGAGGTAGCAAAACTTGCACTGTTCAGGCTCATGGGCTCATTTAGAGAGGTGGGGAAGAGTCCCGCTGGCTCTTGAATTTCAGTAGAAAATTAGCATCTGCCTAGGACAAGAAATGCATTGTGCTGTGTGTCTTCCTCTTCCACTCCCACGCCTGATGAAGTCCAACCTGTAGAACTACTTCTGAAAAGTTAAAATAATATAATTACCTCGCTGTTTCACTTCAGGGCTCAGAGCCCTCCTCTTGTCTTTGTGCTTTCTACAGTGGTTTTTCCTACAAATTAATCTGTGACCTGCCCTCCATTTGGGTTGCTTTTTTGGACAGGGTGGAGAAGGAAAGGAGGATGGGCTGTTTCCAAAGGAGCTCTGGGTTGTGACCTGACAGTATTTCCTGTGAAATGTTTGGCCTCTGTGTACTTGTATTTATATATGCTTAAATCTTTCTACCGCTTTGCAGTTCTTGCTTTTATTGTTGTTTTCACCTGGGCTTCTTGCATGTAAACATGAATATGTTTTCCAATCTAATGAAGCCATTGAAAAATGCTGCAACCTGCAGTGTTGCAGCCATCCCAACACAGGCTTTGTGGAAACCACTTCAAAACTAATAGCAGTGGCAATAGTGTGTGTGGGAGGGGAGGAGAGCATGTTCATCTGCAGCGTGGTGGTGTCACGGGATAGAAGAGGTCTGGGTTTGTACAATCAACCCCTGCAATTGTTGTGAAATTCTCCTCTCCTGCAGCATTTATTACTATGTAAAATTGAAATCTGCATGATTTCCTGCTGTGAGCGCCTGTGCCGAGGGACTGGTTTCTATAGTAACTAATATCAAGGAGCTGGATGGGACTTTGCTTTGGAGCTGTATTTGAGCGTATTTTGCAGTTCAATGCAATCCTGTACGAGTATTTGATTGATGACAAACAAGAAGTCGGAGGTTGTGGCTGCCATTGCTACAGTAGTAGTGCTGTGCACCTCGGCATGTATGTTGAGGTCTAAAGAGAGGCATTTTGCAAAATGGAGTTGGAGGTGAGGTGGGGGGAGGGCATCCTTTTTTCCCCTCTCTTTTTTTATGCCCCCCCCCGCCCCGAAGGAGAGCTGCTGAATGGAAACACTGAAGTCGCTTCAGCCCACCCCAGAGTGAAACATAACCCTAGGAACTGGGTCCATTTTCTCCCAAGAGTAACAGCCATTGCTGTTGCCACTATTCCGTTTTGAAGGAGAGCTGGTGGTTGTTCTGCTGAGCATGATAAATAGCACTGTTAATGCGGTTTCATCTGCAGGACTTGCTTCTGCCCTCACTTAGGCCCAGGCATACCTACTAAATGTATTTGCTTTGCAGGGTTAAGCAGGGAAGGGGATGGAGAAGGTTGAAGCTTGGCTTGTAGACTGTAGGCTTTCAGTGTGCCAGGCAATATGGAAAGCCTGGTTTGCACAGTTCGCAAGTAGTCCGGAAAGGCATAGTGGGGTCAGGTGCATGGAAATGAAACTTAATGTTCAATTTAGGGTCACTTTCAGAGTAAAATTTGCATCATGTGATGGAGGTGGGGAAGGAATGCAGAACAGTGGTCTCTGTCCAGAAAAGTCCTCTAAGTATGGAGATTGGACCTAGGCAGACAGCAATAGTTTTGGTCTCTTTTTTCCCCCCCAGTAGTTCCCCAGAATTGTGTTGAGGCCAAGCTTGAGCTGTAAAGTAAGCTCATGGCACTGATGAAATAGTCTGAAGGGTGAAGATGACTTTGTGTATGACTGAAGGTCAGTTTTCCTGGCTGTGCTAGAAAAGAAGGTGCGTATGAGCGTGTGCTCCCCCCGCTTCTCTCCCAAGCCCTCTCCCCCAAAAAGCAAAACATCTTTGAGGAGAGGGTGAAGTTGTATGTCTTATGCATCTGTTGGCATGCACACGTTTGTGCGCATACACCTGGTTAAGCGAGGAGTGCCATTTGCTCAGCCAGCTCAAGGGAGCCTTGACTTGGCCACCCAAAGAGCAGCCTGTTATTCATTTGGTATTTGGGGTGGGGATGCTGGAGGGATCTGAGAAAGGAGAGTGTAGAGAGGAAGAAAAGGATGGAGGATAAAGAGGAGCTGCATGTGTTGTGCTGGGAATATTTAGGGGACATCAGGTACATATTCATGAAGAAATGAGGCTTTTTATTTAAAAAAAAAATCTGTTCAGACAGGTCATCTTTTATATTCATTGTTTATGTATGCAAGCCCATAGTAAAAAGTATTACAGTGATTAAAAAAAATAAAATATTACTGGATTAAGCTGGTTGCATCAAGAGAGTAATGATGCATTTGAATAATCTGAGATAATTTGGCACTGAGATATGACCAGATTAACAGTTTGGGAATCAGGATTGGAAATTATCATTCAAGAATATAATGACTGATGTTGCTGAGAAATCATCTTCATCTGCGTACTTGTGTAGAAGTAAAAAAATCTCCCTTTCTTGCAAGCAGGTACTAAGCAGAGTGCTGAAATGAGGTCTTAGGATAAGAATTTGTTATGTTTACACAATATAGTGATGCAAGTCTGGAACATTGAGTTGTTATAAATAAATTAAATCTAAGTACATTTAGTAAATACTTAAAGTGCATATTGTGATGGATTATCCCTGTTTTTAATGCTTGTTCATTTTCTGCTAGTTTGCAAAATCACTGGAGTCCAATAGAGCACATTTCCTTTTGATGCCGTTGTGAATGTGTATTCATTTTAAATCTAGGTTATCTTGCATGGAGAATAGCAGCTCAGTGTGAGCATTAGTCACTTCGGTTCAAAGGTAAAGAGTTCACGTGTAGCTCTTCTGTAGCTACTGTAGAGGCAGGAGCCTTGGTTATGAATATAGTCAAGGGAATGTTTGAGCTATTAAGCTGAAATTTAGCTTGCTGCTGGGGAAATGAGTGCTGTCACCGAGCGTGTACTGTGATGCAAAGCCCTCTCCAGACTCTGTGGTTCAAATGCACCATGCGCATTCAGGGTGGATAATTGATTTAGACTAACAGATTTTAATCTTTCATTGTAAGCTTGAGGCTGGCCTTAGCAGGAGCTACAAACTCCATGTTTCTCAAGCTGCATTTTAAGAAGGGTTTTAGCTATTCTCTCTGAAGTGGCTGCCTGTTTTCAGAGACTCTTTGTTCTTCACAATGTATTTTCTTTGTTGGCAACCTTACTGATTTAACATGGCTTCCAAAATTAGGAGAGGGAGAAAAAGCTTAGTGTATGTTCCCAACTAGAGTGGAAGTGCTGAACTTCTGGTGTACATCTATAGAGAGAGTGAAGAAGGTGGTTGAGATGTTACTGTAGGGTGACTTTATGCACAGCGTAATTGAGCTTAAAGTTCAAACATGAGTATTTTAAAACAAATGTACTTGTTGGAATAAAGCTTTCTTTTTAAGCTTTGTGTTAGAGTTAATGGGTTCTCTCACAGGAAAAAAGCTAATGCCTTCAAAAGTGCATACAACCACCCATCTGCCCATCATGAATATTGCCAAGGGATTTTTGAACCAGAGTGGCAAGAAGTCTGTCCTGTGCTCTGTGAAGAGGTTGGTTAATGAAGGCTAAAGCGTGATCAGGTTAAAAAGTACAACTATTCAGTATCCTTTCCAAAGCCCCCCATCTCTTATGTACTGTTTTGACTGTTGCCTAATCTGTTGAAAATGTTCAGAATTTCAACCTTTCTAGATCTCAGTTTTTGGGGTCATGATCATCATGGATAAAATAATGTATGTTTTTGTGTTAATGCTTAACTTCTGTTTACTTCAAGTTAGTCCCAGTTTGGTTCCGAGTTATTTTCATGTGTGATTTTTGTCAAAAAAAGGAAGCTGGACTCAAAATTTGTGCCTTCTAGGCCTACCCAGAAGCTGAAGGATGTATGAATAGCTGTCTTCTCTCGCTTTCTTTAAGAGAAAAGGTCTCTTAGATGAAACACATTCAGCATGTGAAAAGCTTCTCGTGACCAGTGGGAGGAAACATTAAACATTAATGATGCAGCTTTAAGTTGCATGGTAACAAACTGGGGCAAGTCAGTTCATTTTACCTTTGATTCATTGCTTCCAACAGTTACAAAGAGAAAAGGTTGAAGGGGCACAAGGCAAATACGAGTCTCTTCCTTTGGCTCTTTCTTGTAGTGACATATTTTGCCCCAAACAATAGTTTCAGTATGTAGATGCACAGAATTTATAATTTCCAAGTATAACTTGGGTTTTTGTTGGTTTTTTTTTTTAAAGCAAGCAATGCCATAACAGCAATTTATGTAATTGCAATGATTTCTAGTTAAAGGGAGATTTAGTTCTAGTTGAAGGGAGAATAAAATAAAGACTTCCAAGAATAGTCCTGGATTGTAGAGGTTTGAACATCCCCTGGGATGGAGGTGTGAAGTGGTAGTTTGACCACAAGACTTGCATGTCAAACATGGCCAGGCGCATCTGTTTTGTGTGATCTATTTATAGTAATGCAAAATTCTTCTGGTCTTAGTATCTACAAACTTTGTGCAAGTTACTTAATTACTTGTTGTTTTGGAGATCCAGTGTGAGATGCCATGTAACTCCTGTGAAGTGACTACATTAAAAATGTAGAATCTGGAATTCCTGCCACCTAATTTCTTCAGTAGGGTTGTTTGGGATTCTAGGTATGCTGCTTTGCATGTCCAGAACTACCCCATGACATTATTGGGGCTGAACAGGTGGATACCTGTTCACAGGATCTTGGGGGCAACTAGACTTTTACACCCCACCCTTTTGGGTTTTTTTGGTTGTTTTTTTGTTTTGGTTTTTTGAGTAAGAAGTCTGGGGTAACTGTTGTTTTCTAGTAGGGTTGTTGTTTCGTGGGTCTGTCTAGATTTCCCTGTCTGGTTCAATTAGTTCTGCTTTGCAGAGGGCAGTGCTTGTTTGTATTGGAAAGAGTTACCTGTGGTTTTTGGTTCCCGCCTCCCCCCCCAACTTCTGTGGGTTTCTATGCTTTTTCCTTCCTTTCTGTAGCACTATGTGTTTCCTGCAGCATTTTCAGCATATTTGCATTAAGTTGGATGACTCGGAAATATATAACTTGAAGAATAGCCCGGTTTTGCAAGAGGACCGGTAATAACAAGAGATGAACAGGATGCAGTATTCTTGATTGTTTGAATGGGGTTAGGCCTAGCTACAGTTTTGTTACTCTTTCTAGATCCCTAAAAACATCAGGTGCTCTTCTTATAACACATACAGACCTTTCTCAGTGATTGTATAGGAAGGATTAAAGCAGACAAACTCGTTTCTGCCATGTAAAGAAGGTGTCAAACTAGACAATCCTGAAAGCCTTGTTTTTAAAGCTCCACTTCCCTGGCCATATTAGTTCAGGTTTTAATTACACAATATTAAGATTTCTTAAATGCAGTATATTTGGACAAGGACCTTTCCATGCAGCAATAAATGCTTCGCTTGTAATA
This sequence comes from Fulmarus glacialis, assembly GCF_000690835.1. Lineage (NCBI taxonomy): Eukaryota > Metazoa > Chordata > Aves > Procellariiformes > Procellariidae > Fulmarus > Fulmarus glacialis. The sequence continues at coordinate 13,181 of NW_009202844.1, read as the reverse complement.
ATTTACCTCCTCTTTTGTTTTCTGTTAACTTGTTTTAGATTTCAATTCTGTAGGTAGAGCTGCAACTCTTTTTAGGATATTTTAAAAAGGTCTACAGGGAGTTTGCTTTGTGGGAAGAGTTGTCAAAGCCATCTCACTAGTTTAAGCTATGATGAAAACCATTTTAATATTTTTATAAGGCTATTTTTAGACTCAGTTATGCTGGAGGAAGAGTAGGACGAAAGTTGCTTTGGCAGAACATGAAGAACAGCATCCCTAGGTTGGATGGATATGTTCTCAATATAACTTATCAGTTAATTAAATCTGTTTGGGAAGGTTTCTGTGGGCATGCTAAACAGCGATGGCCTTGTATGATTTAAATATCGGTGAGCCATTTTAGTGTAGTCTTCAGGTAGATCTTGGAGAAAAAGTAGTTTCTAAGCTTAAAAAAAAAAAAAAGCCTCTTGGGGTATCCTTATAGCCATCTAGTGCCTAATTAGGATTTTTTTTTTTTAAAGTATTAGGGTGAAACATGGTTAGAGGATAAGTTATTCACTCCAGTTACCTGTCCAAGAGGCAAAGATGAGAGAACTGTGTTTTGATAAGTAGGGGTGAGTGAATGAACAGTGGTGGACTGGTGACTGCCATTTTAGGGTTTACATATGGAAAGTATCAGTCCAGGAAGCCCCTCAGGCTCTTTGTCTCCCTACCTTTTTGTTTCTTAGCTAACTGAATGCCTCTGTGTCCTACAGACAGAGAGCAGCCAGTCTGGCTTCACCCTTCTCCCCTGGTCATCTGCTTCACCTTGGTTTTGAAATATGTATGGCTGCAGCCATGTGCTGCTGACCACAAAAGTAAAACTTGGCTTTGATTTGAGTTTCATCTTGCAGTGGCTGGTCTCAGTCTGCGGGAGAAACCGTACCAGGGTTTCAAAGCATCGAAGTGATTCACATCTAATTTTCTTTTTAAGGACCAGAAGGACCATTAGATCATCTAACCTGATTATCTCTGGAGGACTGGTCAGGGCTTAGTCTACCGCAAGCCTTGTGCTGGACGCAGCCATGGCTGCAGCCCTCCAGCAGAGAGAGGCGTGGGAACGGGCAGTGTCTGTGGAGTCGCAGATGCACTGAAAAATGCTCTGGCTGCATCTTCTTTGTATAAAAATATATGTAAAAAATTTTTAACCAAACTAGTACCCGCAAGAAGTCTTGCTTGGATTGCCTCCCTTGACTTGAGTCCTAAAGGAAATACAGACATTGGGTCTGGTGGTGTCTGTCATCTGTGGATTTTGCATCAAATTTACAGACAGGGGAGGGATCATCTTGCCCCATCTCGGAGCAGGCAGGAATATGTACTGCCTTCTGTAACATGCGAGTCTCATGGTGCTCATAGAAACAGCTGTGCCAAGCCATGGCCTGGAATGAAATGCCATAGCCAGGAATAAGTAACATGTTGCGGAGAGAGCTGGTAACTCCCATTTTGCTGTGGTTAGCTGTGAGAGTCTAAATAAAACTGCAGTGAAGCGATCCGCTTTTGTCCTTGCAGGGCTCATGACATCCTGTTTAGCGCAAAGCTCCTGTGGTTCATGCTGGTATTGACTACTGTCAAGTTCTCTTCAGAATTTGTATGCTTTTGTTGATTTTGTATGCTTTCTTTTTTTTTTTCCTCCCTCTGTTGTCAGCTTGAGATTTAAAAATAACTCACCCCTTCCCATCCCCACGGCAAACGATCTTGACCAAACTGCCTGAAGACTACCTCTTCCTATGGTACAAGCACAGCTGCATTGGTGGGAGCAGAGCCAACAGTGGAGGCTTGTATCTTGATTTCCTATGGACTTATTTCATTAATGAAATAGATGGTGGTAGTGGGTCACTTAACACTTGTGTATTTTGCAGCTTTTGTCTGTGCTGGGATGAGAGGAGACAAAAAGCACAGCTGCAGCAGGGGTCGTGGAAGTTGCAGGTGTGAGGTTGGCTGGAGGATGCCAAACTGCCATCTCTGTTGATGCTTCGTGATTTTTTTTTTTTTTTTGCAGTCCATTTGCCTAGAAATGAGAGCAAGAATATAAAATAACAGTGAGTAACTGAAGTAACTGAACTCCAGCTTCTGCTCCCTCGCTGTTTAGCCACAAGTCTGTGAAAGTGTAAGAGTTGAAATTGCATCAGGCTTAAGGGATGAATGTAGGTGGTGCCCTGCCAGTGTGTTCAATCTTTCAGGTGCTTTTTCGTGTGTTGCTTTAAGCGTGTTCATCCTTGGCTGTCTAGAAGATGTGGAGAAACAGAAGAAAAGTTGCAGGTGTTATCTGCATAAAATTGTACGAAGAGAAGAAAAGCAGCAGCATATTGCTTTGCTTATTTATGTGGTTAGTACCCATTTTTGTGCTGTGTTCAGACATTTTAAAGCTAAATAAGTAGGGTAAGTAACCTTAAGCATTTAAAAAAGAAAAAAAAAGTGTGATGGTTGCCATAATTAAGTCAGTGATGTCCTGTATGTATTTTAAATTCCTAGTTCTTGTATGCTGTTAAATTTTTCTGTCTGGTATGCAGCATGTCTGCTTGTTTACAAAATGCCTTGGAGCTGCATGGATTCCCTTGTACTGTATGCAGGAGTGGTTTATAACACTGTTAGGCATGTGTTGTTCTGACTAGAGAGATGTACTTGGAGCCGTGCTTTGAATTGCACAAATAATAGTTTCCAGGAATGGTCATGACGATCAGCAGAAGGAGCTTTGAAGAGTGCGTGGATGCAGCACGATATTTGGCTGAAGAGAAGCCCTTTACTGGTGGCTGGGGTAATTCAGGCTACTCCAAAATGCAGAGCCTGAGCAGCTATTTTCCCAAACAGCTTCCTGAAATAACAGAGAGGGGGAATCTGAGCATGCTGTCTTTCCTCTCTTTTCCTCTTTATTTGCACTACAAGAAAGAGCCAGGCCCTAGACGGAACTAGTTTTCTTTTAAAGTTGGAGACATTTGCATAGGGCAAGTTACGTTCACTGCTGTCTACTTTAGAGACGCTTCCTTTTCAAAATAGAGGCTTTAAGCAGCTGTAAGACCAGAAATACAGCACAATGCATTACCGGCTGCATTTGTCATTCTCATCTAGAGGGAAAATGTGCTGACTATATTCAGCAATTTCTTTTTTAATTGGAGAGAAATGACATGCTGGTGTCTATTCAGCTTGCAAAAAAAAAAAAGGAGAAAATACTATTTTGTGTGTGCGCAAATTGAAATTTCAGCTATCTGGACAAAAGCAATGGGCACTTACTGAGATATAACTTGTTTATATTGTTACCTGTTCATGGAGTTGATTGACTAGTCTTTTCATAACGGTGAAATTTACATATTTATGGGGTAGTCTTACAGTTTGGGCAGGTTTTTTATTGAATTAAAATTAGTTTTATCAACTACTGCTAGATGATTTTTCTTTTTATAGGGGGTGAAAGATTTTCTGTTTAAGAAGACTCAGAAGAATTAACAGATCATTTGGCAACAGATGTCCAGCAGCTTGTTACATGCAATTTTGATTTGCGCTCTAGACCATTTCAATTGGATGTGTCCACTGTATCTGGAGAAAACAGCCTTAGACCTTGCAGATTTGCTAGTGCTTCTACACAGCTGCCAGGGAATATTTTTCTTGCTTGACATTTGAAATAATATCTTAAGGCTGCTTTCTTGTGCTGCACATATAGTAGTCTCAGATAGTTACTCACTTTAGAGCCTGTCTTTCAGCGGTAAGCACTGTATTTTTGGTGTTAAAGCAGTTACAACTTCAACTGCTGGATCTCTGGTTTGTCTCCAATTCCCGTGACCTGTACAGTTAGTCTATACAACAGGCTGTGACATTCATGTGTCTTACATTGTACATTAACAACAGGTCATAAAACCACAGGTGGTATGACCTGTCATCACCTGCTGTAAAGGGACTGGAAATGAGCTATTCTAAGGCTTCATGGAAAGAATGTATAGCTCCTGCAAGTTAGCCAATGGAAATGACTGGTGTGGTGCCTTAATAGATCTGCTGGATTAATTACGGTGATAGGCAGGAAAAAACTGTGGACCAAAACAGTATGCAAAACGTGGCGGATCCCAGCGTACCTGTTACCTAGCTGGACCATCGTCTTTCTCCGTGAACAAGGTTTGCAGAGCCAAGTAGAAAGTATGGTCACCTTCAGAATATCCTTCTCCTGCAGAATTTGCTTCTTTAGGCACGCGGGACCTCTTCGGCAGTACATAGCAGTCATCCTAGTGGTTAGAGGAGCTTTTCTTACCCGCTGGCTGGTTGAAGATGGAATTGCACGGATCTACAGAGGTTTTATGTCTCAGGATTGAGGTTCAGTGCTTTATTTTAAATGGGGTGCACTGCAGGAAGAGTTAGTGCTAGATCCATGCATCTGCCATGCTTTGAGCTTTGTCAAGGCACTGATCTTGCCAGTTCCTAAATGTTCCAAAAGCAAGATGAGGCTAAACTGTGTTCAGAGCTGGATGAGGAGCTTGGAAGTTGAGTGATAATGCAATTGCGGGTCAGTAAACTGGAGGTTAATAGTTAACAGTGTTTTTAATGAACTTTCTGATTACAAGACCTGTGAGACAATGCCTGCATGCTCAGCACTGTGTATGTGCTTGCCTTTGAACAAGAATATCGGCAAGAGAAATTTTGTTCATAGTACCATCAGAGTAACAGCTTGAGAACCCCTAGCTCTTCTAATTCCTGAGACATTTATACCACAGAAGTAACTGAAAATGCAGGGATTTAGTCCAGAAGCGTGATTTCTTTTAATCTGTGAATTTTAATTTCTTTTTTAAAAGCAACAGTGTTTTATTTTGGCTAAGGTAATGCAAACCACAGGTCTTGCAGTTTTTGAGTGGGTCTTACCGATACTAGCATCTCTAATAGCTCAGACATGTTTCATTCAAATTAAAAAATACAGGGGCCTGTTTATAAACCTCCAGAGCAGGTTTATGGCACAGGCACTGACTGAGGCTACTTGTTCATTGCAAGAGTGGATTAGATATTTAGCTCTTAATTCCTATGAATAGGGTTTTTCTTAGCTAACCTCATTTGAATGGAAGTGGGAGAGTGGGGGAGGAAAAAGAAATGGGAGGGAGTGTTCACATTTGTGGAGGCAATTTTTTTTTTTTAAAAACTAAATGTTATGTGCTGTAAATCATACCCTGTAATACACACAGCATTAAAGCATAAGGTCGATTTTTGTAGCTGCTGGAATAAACACGGCTGTGACCCTTTGAGATGAATAATAAGATGCAATCCTAAATTTAGCGCTTTGTAATTAAGGAACCTCCCTTGCTAATTTGTACCACTGACTGGAATACGGGGAGTGCATTGAGAATATATCCCTTAGATTTTGGCAGTTCTGTTTGTGACTATGTGACACTCTGTGATACTCTGTAGAAGACTTGAGTGAATCAGGATGGCTTCTGGGGCAGCATCCTGGTGTTTAGGGACATCCCAAAGCAAATTCTTGAATTCATCACACGTTTTGATCTCTGTGCTTACATGTTTTATGTTTTCCAGTTGGTGGCAAACGTAACTTTCATGTGTGCAAGGGAAGTGGAAATGTGGTAGATAAACGAAAAATCATAGGAAGGGGAAATTTATTGGTTGCTTTATAAAGTATTTTCCCATAAACATTATTGGCAGAAAGTATTGCAAACTTACAGCAACATAAAAAGGAATTTTACTACACCCTCTTTGGCATACTTGGAAGTTGTGTTATGGCACAAGAAGTCAATTTTCTGGACGTATTAGTATCTTCCATCTTATAGAGGTTGCTCGGTTTTTGTTTAAATTTTTGTATCTCTGATGTCTGAAGACATTGTTTAAAAGTGACAGTACTTGATTTAAAAATAAAACAAAACTCAACAAAATTAGTATCTTGCAGCTAGCATACATATCGAAAGAAAGGCTGCTAATTCAGACAGCACTTGTTCCTGCAGTTTAGATGAGCTGAGAACATGGACAAAATAACTGTTTTTCCAGGTATAGATTTTTGTTGTTGTTGGCTTCAGAATATCTTAAGACATGATGGTCAGAGAAAATACAATATAAGTATTTATGTAAATAAATATTCTGGCCCAATGTTAATGCCGCAAATCCTATCAGTTCCATGTTTGTACTGCTGCAACTTTGGGTGCAAAAGTAATTTTTTTTTCTTTACTCTTGTTCTAGACATCGTCTTTCAGCTCTATGAATTGATAGAGCACATCTGTGCTACTTGAGAACAAACAAGTATGAAGTCATAGTCCCCTAAATAGCTTGTAGGATGGAAATGCTGAAGACAGCCTTCTTTTCATCTCCTGTGGGTCCTCTTGTACAGGACTGTGGAATCTTGGCTTTGATTCTTCATGCAGAGTCTTCACAATATCCACATCTGGGCTATGAATGTAGCTGAGAACAGATCTGCTTTAGATCTTCATGGCTAATAATAACTTTAGAAAACAAATGCTTTTAGCAGAAGAATGTTTGTGTGGTCTCTAACACAGACCGAGTTAAGACAAAAAGGAGAATCCCGTAGTATCCAAATAGCCTTGAACTGGTATCAGATGCCAGAGCTGTTCAAGCAATTTTCTCTCAATTGACAAAGAATTTATTTTTTAACTTCTTGCTAAATCTTCTCTGTCACAGTGAAAATTCCGATCTCGTTTTTCTTTTCTGATATCTGCATGTTCTCCCAGATAATCTGCATTATATTCAACACAGTCTCTGTTTAAAAAAGGGCATTTTGCAGAGCTTATTGTTTCCATTGTTTCCTTTTTGTAATAACATATTAGATCCTTTTCACTAGCATACATTTTTAATCATATTTTCTTGGTAGCAGGATGTTATCTGTTTAAATAGCGCTGCTCAGTGTTTCTTAATAACTGGGAAAAGATGAATCTGTGTTTAACTGCTAATTGCTTTGAGTACACCTGCATCTCGTAAAAAATACCAGTAATACCCCAAATATCACTGCTTCAGGCACAGGAAAACCTCATAATTTAAATATTTGAGTAAACATATCAAACACATAGCGGGTGGGAGGAAGAGAAAATTGATGGTCGGACATTTTTATTTTTAAATGTCATGAGGGTTGTACTTAATTGTGAAATAGTGACTAAAAATGAGAGGAGGAAAAGAGATTGGCAATGTTTCCTCATTCTTCTAAGAGGAAGCAGCATCGCACAGCTGACCTGGGAACGTGTGCCAAGAGATGACATGAGCGTCTCGGATTCAAGCGAATGTTGCTGTGGTCTTTGCAGTGTCTGAGGGGGTAGGGTGAGGCAGAGAGGAGGACTTCGGGACTTCCAGTGTTTGAACAGAATAGGAAACAAGGTTCAAATGAATCTTCTGATGAAAGGTGGAAGAATTCAAGGTGGCAGCAAACGCATTGCAGGTGTCAGCATTGACTTGCTTTGAGCATGAACTTGCTCCTGGGTGCCCGAAAGAAGAAAAAAATTCTAGTTGGATTGGAATGTTTTACACTATTACTTTTTTTTAATTGGAAGAGAGGAAACATGGGAATAGGCAATGACTTAAACTGTCTGGGGTGTTTTACATCACGCAGTCCAATCTGCACTGAAAACAGGCGAGTTCAACAGTAAATTCATAACTTCGAATTCATTGAAGTTCATGTGGCTTTACAAGCAAGTCCGGCTCAATTGGTTCGCATGTGTTTTTAAAAAATTAGTAAGTAGGAGTAAAGGTTTAAAATTCGAGAATAAACCTGTCTTTTCCTGCATTAAGCACCAGCTGTTGCCCATGGATGTAGTGTGCTGCACGTGAGATGTGGCCTTAATAAGTCAGTCTTTGAGAGCATGCCTTGGTGCCGCACCCTTGTTTGCTGGTGCCATTTTTAGAAATAAATGACAGCCCATAAAGAAGCATGGACTCCAAATCTGACATCCTGTATCTTTAGTCTTGGGGGAAATGCTGTAATTTAGTCCTTGTGGAAGCAAAATGTAAATCTGTTACTATATAATTAAGACTACACAAATTGTTTTGACTTCTCATTCCTTATGTCCACCCAACAGTAAACGTTCAAAACTATCAACATCTTAAACAGGGAGATGGAGAGGGAGATTGAGAAGTTTCATATAACCTCATGTGGGGGTGGAATAAGTAAGGGTTAAACAGATACACGAATTTAGTGGTAACAGGTTTTTTAAAGAATTAAATTATTTGTTTATTCTGCCTTGCTCATTTAATTACAGTAGTGTATTAAACTTCATATTTGCAGTGAAGTAACCGTAACAGACATGTTTAGGTTACATTTTTTCCAGAGACAAGTCTCTGCAAAAAAGTGTATTTGTTCTATTTGTACACCCACGTAGGTATAATAGGTGTCTGCTTTTAGTTTCGGATACTTGTTGAACAACTGAAAATGGGTTTCTGGAGTCTCTGACACATTTGAAAACCAGAGCTTGAATGGGAGGCCAAGGTTCACATTGGTCATGCAGGACAGAGTATATTTGTTATCAAACTGTATGACAAAGAAACAAAATTTGGGGGATTACTTTGGAGGCTTCCCAGGCGTGTAAAAGGAATGTTCAGTCCTTTTAGTTTGACGTAAACTCAAATTAATTTTCAAGTTCACATAGAACTTGGGCTCTTCCCCACCTCCCCCTCAATATTCTGGATCTGAAATCCTTAATATTTTAGTAGAATAAAGGGAAACTCTGGATTTTGAGGTAGCTGATTTTCAGTTGCTGCTTTTAATATGCATTTTCTCAGAAGTAAAATAACGCTGAAGTAGCACAGTGGCACTGTTAGTATTAAGCAGGGAGGGGGATTAGGGCGTAGTTCAGCTTTTGCTATCATTATCCATTTTCACATGTTGCTAGCAGAAACATTTTGACTTCCTCTGCCAAGAAGCAGATTAGTTTATGTTGCTCCAATTGTGAGATTTAATTTTCCTTTTAAAATACTGCATCATAAAGTTCTAGTTCACGGTCAGGAAAACCTTCTTCCAAAGTCTTTTGAGTCTCTTTCCCACAGAAACAGAATGGGAATTGAGTAGATATTAAATCAAGCAGCATCTGAATACATAGTTAGTCACCCAAGCCTCAAATAGAAAGCCAGTTGGAAGCTTACATTTTCTTATTCAATTCTCAAGCCAAACAAGTGTCTAATAACAGCATTAATTCTGGAATTTGGAACTGGTTTTTTACTACCATAAAAAGGTACACTTGATAACCATTAATACAGTTTGTAACTATTCCAGCAGTAGCTTACAAAAAAAAAAAAGACTTTTTTTTTACTGCCCAGTTAGTTAATTTGTGAAAGGAAAAGAACTATTTTCAGAAACTGATGGTTTGGAAAAGGGGGGTTTCAAATAGGTCTCCTGTTTTATGGATTAATTACTGAATATCCCTTTAGTTCTGAGGGGGCATTTTATTTTCATGACTATTTTCAAGAGGAAAATGAACTCCCAGGAAGGAAGCTATGGAGAAATAGTTTAACAATGGGACACACAGAATACATTAATCTAAACATGAGTGCTTTAATGGCATGAAACGTGTTCTGGAAGATATCCCTCAGACAGAGGTCACCTGTACTTGCTAGCAGAAAGCTGCATCCTGTTGATGTCGACCAACTGTAAGGAAGCACCGCTGGCTTCTACTTAAAATAGGATTGAAATAGGCTGTATGGCTTCCATGGAAGCATATCGTCCTTGACTTGCTGAGACTGATCACCTTATGAAGAGTGCAGAGAAAATTCTTGCCTATCTCAAGAAGCTCAGCTTTGGTTCCCGCAAAATGCGTGTGTGTGCAATTGCCAAATGGCTGATACCAGCTGTCTGCAGTCTGACTTGTAACCTCCTGGGAGGTTGTTAGCTGGTTAAATGGTTCTCAATCCCTTTAAATATAGCAACACAATGAACAGTGAAACTGTAAAGATAAACTTATAATATTTTAGCAAGCTTTGGTATCTCACCATCTTGTTTGCTTCCTATAGACTAGCAGGACTTGATGTATATGGTTCAATGTATCCCAGTATTCCTTCTCGTATTGCCTAACTTACTTTCCGAAGATAGCTGTCTGCTCTGTAAGGGGTGGTGAGCATGCTTGGTCCATGCTTAGAGCAGTGAATTCCATTACCTTTAATTAACTTTCAAAAAGATATTAAAAAGGAGTTGCACTTGATTAAGGACATGGCTTTGGGAAAAACAAATACCTGTGGAGTGCCTGATTAGAGATAAACAGATTTGGTGCCACAGCTTTACTGCAAATCCATTTTAGCAAAATAATTTGCGCTAGGTACCTGAAACTTCAATGGGACAGGGAAAAAGGCGTATAAAGCTGGATAGTTCTCATGTGATCAGGTTCTTATGGCTGTGTTTACACCCAAAACAGAGAAAGCACCAGAATAAATAGCACCGGTGTTTATTGCAGAACTCTGTGTTCTGTTTGGCGTGCTAACACAGCAAGTAGTGTGAAATACTAGTGACAAGGGAGTGAGTATTTATGTAATTTGGTGATTTCTACAATATGTCCTTGTTCTTCTCCAGCTACTGTGCTTGCTGCACGAGAACCCCACCTTATGCTATAGCATGTGATTTTATTTATTTATTTATTGCATCCAGACATTAATTTGGGGACTGACAGTCCTGTGTAGCCAGACTTATGAACGATGTAGATTGTCTTGACCAGATTTAGCAAATGGAAATGTTTCTCTGCACCAATGACTTTAAAATCTCCTGTACAGTACCTGAAAAATACGAGCTTGCTTACCTTCTTCCTGGGGAATCACCATTTTGGCTTCTGTGGTCTTCTACAGTATGATTACAGCTTGTCATAGGATATGATGTTCCAAATAAAACCCGATGAGGTAAATGGGATCTCTTCATGGAGGTGATATCGTTGGAGTAAACGGAAAAATTGTAGCCAAATCCTATCCATTGCACTTGCCATTTTCTTGTGGCCTCTTTTATGGGAACACTGCAGTACTATTCACCCTCACTTTTTTTTTTAACTGAAGCTTTGGCCGATGTGCCACAGTTCACCTTAAGGTGGGGTGATATGGGGAAAACTGACTTTCCTCCTGGTAATTCAGGGCGTTTCTTTGCACAGCGTTTTGTCCTTAAGATTTTCACTGCAACTGAACTTAGCATGTAAGGGAATGGTGGGATGGAGTTGCTTTACTTGGGTGTAAACCTATAGAGTGATGCCCATTTCCTCTGCAAGCCCCTAGGTCTGCTTGTCTGGAACTCTTCTGTGGTCTGTCTTTCTCAGTGGTGGTGGGGATGGTACTGCCTTGGTGAAATCAATATCTGCAGAGGTTCCAAAATGTGCTGTAAATTCTCTGTATAAACATTTTGGTCTTGTTTTTGTTCTAGCCCTGATTCTGTTGCCAAATACTATTATCATCGTTGGGCAAAGGAAACGAGGGGCCCAGGCTTCTACCAGAAATAGCATCTCTTGTTAATGTACGGCAGTTTGTTGTGTCCGTGCTTCTTGCTCGTCACTGCTCTGGGAGGCGGCTGGTTGTGTTGATTGCTTCGTGATCACTGGGAGGCTGCATTTTTTTAATGTTTGTATCAGATCTGGTTTTGGGAAAAGTAGAGTTCATTCCTGGTCTCTGCTCCAGAAAGCTGGTACTTGGTTATCTGATAAGGGTTTGTATCAGAGGAGGGCATTCATGTGATTGCTCTCGATGCGGAAAAGGGATATACTGGTAGTTGAAATAATTAATCCCTTTCTTTCAGTCACTTTTTTCAGGTGTGGTGTGCGTCTTCGTTAAATCTTGCATGGCTGCCATGCGATGAGAGGAATGCATTCCTGGCATTAGATGCAGAATGCAAACTATTTGGGACGGTAAGTGACCATGGCTAGATGTGGGGTGCTGTGGCAGCAGCTCTGTCTGCCCCATCCCAGCCCCTTCAACAAACAGCAGCAAATAAGCTGTCCTTGTAACAGGGTCGGAAGGATTTGAGAAGGATTAAAGTTCACAACTTAAAAACCACTTTAGCCTCTGTTCTGCCCCTGTAACACTCTGTACGCTGCTATATTTGTGTACCTGGGGAGGTCAGTCTGTCTCACCCCAGTCTGAGAGGATTCCCCCAAAATACTCCTTTTCCTGTGCTTGTGGCTGACAGGAAAGCCAGGCTGAGGCTGTTTTTTATATTCTGCTGTGAAGCTGCTATTTGTGGTTGCTCTCGACTCCTCTTGAGGAGTTTGTTTCCAAAAAGAGCTGCTGCCTTTGTGTGCCCCAGTCAGGAGGTTGTTTCCACAGAAACTGGAGTGTTGTGGACGGTGGTGGCAGGTGGAGGAAGGTCACGACCAGCCCCTCAAAAAGAGGAGGGTGCCAAGCAAAACCCCGAACTTCAGCTTCAGTGGGGAACTGGCAGCTGTGCCTGCAAGGCTCAGTTGTGCTCCATGAGCGTGCGCTGAAGCAGCGAGGTGCTCCAGGGTTTGGAGCTGCTTCCAGCGGTGCAGTGATAGCAGGAGAAAGTCTCTCTTGTATTTGAAGACGACTGTCACCATGCACGAAAACGTGCTTGAATTTGTTTGTCTGAAATAGTACTGACACACGCAGTGTTGCATTAGTGCCTTCACACGAGAAATGGGATGGAGCAATGGCTTTCAGCACACCCTGAGTACTTCAGTACGGTTTCTCATGGGTTTTCACTTCCCTCGGAGGTTTTCATTGCCGTTGTCTTCAAAACAAAATCTTGAGAAATTTTTCTGATCCTTGAGAACCACACAGCCTTTTTCTTCCCCACGCCCCAACGGGTGGAAGCAGTGATGCTGCAGGCAGAGGCCAAGGGTATTGTTGCCTTGGGGCCAGGCAGCTCCATGTGCAGGAGTTTCGGGTGGTGACAAAGTTTAACCCTTTGGAGCCCGTTGAGCATATGGCCAAACAGCTGTTGCCTATTTTTGTCCTACAGCAGCTGCCCTCAGCCCTTGCAGCCGCAGCCCTTCCACAGCACCAGCTGCTGGGCAAGCTGGGGAGAAAAGGGGGTTTTCATCCTCCGTGCACCCACACACGCCTGTTCCTCCGAACTGCCTGCCTGCGGGTCACTGGCTGGGAGGCTTTGTTGCAGGTTATTAAAAGAACACCGAAGTTTGTGCTTGGGAAATGCACAGGCGCTTCTGTGAGTGGCTGCTTAAAAATTGAGGGGAAAATATAGATGCTTTTTCTGTTATAACCAGCTTTTCTGAGAGTGGTGAAAGGGTTTCTTTATCAACGATCTGGACGACGGGATC